>NC_028457.1:27325871-27378486 GCF_000263155.2 Setaria italica
TACATTCTTAGTATATTATACAGATCAAACTAGTATTTATACAATTACTATATATACAATAATTTATCATCTTCATTCTTAGGATCCTCCCTTCGTGGTGTTGCTCGGTTCGACTATTGAATGTTCGTCATAACAAAATTCTCCCACAGGATTTATCACCTCGTCCACAAGAAATCCTATGAGACCTTCTTGGATTGCCAAAATCCTCTCCTTCTCCAAGAGTTTTTCTTGAATCTTCCACATCTATAATTTGGAAATATGTGAATGTTACACGAACAACTAAATATAAAGAGCTAGAAAACAATTAATTATTAATAGTGTTATTTTATGTACATGTATATTTGTACATGTATATTTTCCGAAGATATCAACTTGTCATGCACAAAATTGTTCATGTGCTCACATACGTAGTATCCACATAAATTATTACCTTGTTCTTATCTCAAGCACTTTAGTGGGAAAAAACAAGTTATGAAATATTCATGTTATAGAATGTACAAAATGTGCAAACTTCATAAGTACCAGGAACGTTGTATTGAATATTAGGTTTTTTTTAAATTCATCACGGTGAGTCTTATGGAATCATTTCCATGTGCTATGGATTAAAATAGTGAATGAAATAGTGTTAGGTGAAAATTTAGGAAATAAACTTTTGCATATTGATAAAGGTCCAGAATTATTACAAGTTTAGCATGTCTTGAATATATTTGTACTCCGCCGGTGGTTTCCTCAATGAATCGAACACAATAACGTGGCTCTTATCAATCATAATTACTAGGAGAATCTAGTGGAATCTGCGTACATAAATGTTCATATTAGAATTAACTAACATTAATTAGGTAAGAAAAAAGAAAATGAAAATAGATGGTACCCACACTTAGTTAAAGTTGTATGGCAGTAGTATGTATTCCTTGTAATTTTGTTTCTCCAAGAAATTGTATATTGCGTCCAATGTAGGCTTTGGTTGATCCCATATCTGAACTTCGTTAACGAGCGATGGATCCATGAAGCCAACAATAAAGTATGATTCTCTGCGGCACCTCTAAAGCATCCTAAATAAAATGGAAGACAAAGTTAGTAGGGCGACGCACACATACAAAATAATGATCTGAGCTAAAATTTACATCTTGAAAAATAGACACTCACAGAACCCAGGCACTGATGAGAAAAACATCAAGGGCATCCTGATGGTACACTTCATATATATCCTTGAGTTACATCCACAGGAGCTTCTCACCTTCGTTGAAAAAATCAATCGGTTTAACACGAAGAGCGAACATAAGCCTTTCCTTGGCCGATTGCTCCATATACCATTGATGGAATTCGTACATCTTCGTAGAGAGCTTCCATACCAATTCAGGCCTTACTAGAGGCTTGTCTACCTCAAAGGGCCATTTAGGTACAATCTTTTCTAGAGCTGGCAGTTCAACTTGCCCTAGAACTTTAGCAAGCGACATACCTGTAACTTGCATAAATGTAATGACATGGATTTGTTGTTCTAAGGGCACTGCTACTATAGTTTGAGTGTCTTTATCTACTTGCTCCCCAAGCTGGGGGATAGTACGATGGGAAGATGACTCTCCTCATTTTTTCTTCTGATCATACTTAACTAATGAACACTCGTAGTTCGATAGTAAAGTCCTCTTTACTTCTTTTTTCATACCAATAAAAAATTTTAATTTTGCTGGATCTACTGGCTTTGGCTCATCTCCTTTGCTTTTCTTTGTTCAGCGCATGCTTTGAAGAACTCCCTCACCATTGCTTGTGATGCCTCCCGCAATTCCTCAGTAGTCATATCGGCTGGTAGCTTCTAAATGGGTTTAGACTTCTTTGTTTCCTTAACAGGTTCTTTCGCCTTTGGTTGCCTTGGCTTGGAAGGCGGTGGTCATGACTTCTTGATAGGTGCTGCAAGTTCCTTGCTCGCACCAGAGTTTAGTCCCGGCGACAGTGATCGGGGACGGGTGTTTTGGTCATTGTCGCACGCACCACCGGGATTCGATGGAGATGGAGACGGTGATCGAGTAGGATGCGACGGTCACGGTGGTGATGACGGTCCTGAAGGTGGATGTGTTGGAGATGATGGTCTTGAGTTCTGAGGAGATGGTCACTACAGGGGATCTATGGGGAGCAATGATGCCTCCTTGCCGGGGATCGTGATGTAGCATTTGCGCCATAGAATGATCCTGTGAAGTGCATCAACTAGTGTTCTATCCCCGTCACCATCTAGGAGGTCGAGCTCTAGGCCTTCATATTGACTATTATAAATCTGCTCTAGGCCAACGCTGGAGTAGCCAGGTGGAATCTCCATGCCATAGCTTGTCTGTCGTGGCAGGATTGGTACAGCACTTCCGTACGTCACTTATACATATAGAAGAAATAAAGAAGTTATTAAACTCCCAAGGTGTGGATCAATTGAGAAGATTGCATAAATTATATATATGTATACCTTAATAGTGATGTTGCCAAATGTTCTTTACAGCTCATATGTGGTGCGCTGAGTGATGTCATCCACAGGGTACAGTTGGTTGTCCTGCGCAACCACGGGTAATCTTGGAATGTTCTCATCGAGGACCCCTATGGAAGCACAGTTGCTTCAGCATCAAGAAGGGCTGACAACATTGGGATCCGGCAGTGCTACAGATTGGGCCATCTCAGTAACTGTTAGGGCCACTCCCCGATTAATTTCTTCCTGCATTCTTACTTCTTGTGAATGCACTTTAGCTTCTAACAAGCACCGCTAGCTCTCCTCTTGCTATTCCATATTCTCTACCAGCTTCTGTATGTGTCGATGTCCCTACGGAAAGCAAACTTCCACGGAACGACCCAAAAGCCTCGGCAACGTCCTAGGTGTTCGGGATTCCCGAGCACCAAAGTGAGCTCATCATTCTCTCTATCAACCTTCAACTTTCCCGCTTTAGCATCTTCAATGATTTGGATAAGCCTTTCGGCCTTCTGATGTATCATTTCGTTGAACATAATTGTCCCATCCTCTTGGCTCAGGTTGCCTCTGTGAGCGCAATACCAATTCTTTGATCGATCGGGTCAGTCAATAGTTGCTAGTACGATACCTCGATCGAATAGGTCTTGTTCTATCTTTTTCCATTTAATAATTGCACTCACGTAACCACCACGCCCTAGACGATGATGGTACTCCTTCTGGGCATTGGTTGACTTGACACGAACCTTGTTCGCACTACTTTCACTCATGTTGTATTCCAGAAATGAGTTCCTGTGATCCCTTAACTTTGGTCACTCATCAAAATCTAGAGTTCGGCCCTTCTTGATAAAGTTGGCATCCAGATTCTTCTTGAAGGTCTGGAATTGGGTTGCCATCTTCTTCAACGTCCACTCTTTCACAACTTTTTCTTCGACACCTTCAGGAAGTATGAAGTGTTTCTTGACATCTGCCCACAACATATCCTTCTGGGTTTGTAGGAGCACGTATGGATTATTTTGTTTACCCTTCCATTCTCTAATGTTGATGGGCAAGTTGTCCCTTACAATAGCCCCACATTGACTCATGAACTTTCTAGCCACATTTTTGGGAGCAATTGGCTAGCCCTCTTCTGTCACTTAAGTGATGTGCCTTCCCTCCATTATCTTTGTACGACCTCACAGCTTATTTTGCTTCGTCGATCCAGAGGTCTAAAAGTTCAAGATTCATTAATTAATGAATACAAAATTATAGATGGGGTAAAATAATGAAAATGATATATACCTCGTTGGAATCTTCCGTCATGGAAACGTTTTGTTCCGCATTGTCATCAACGTCGTGCTCGGGCTCATCATCGCTATCACCGGACATGTTGAGGAACATATCCGCCTGGCTACCCTCATCCTCGATGTAGGTTCTTGGAATGTCGGAGCCACAAAAGCCAAGTGCATGACTGTTTATTTTCTAAATAACTTTTTTTTCACATTAACTACCAACGAGTTCTGAAAATCAATATCACACTAATGACATGTGTATACAATGATAAGAAACTTGTGAAATATACAATTTTTCTATGAATTTAAACTAATTTGTATAATTTTTATATAAGTATTTAAACTAATTTGTACAATTTTTCTAAGTATTTAAAATAATTCATACTATTTTTCTAAGGATTAAATGTAATTTATACAAATTACACATTAAAAAAAGTAATAAAAAGGGCGCTTGCCTCAACAAGCCCCGTTTCAACCGTGGGGCGCGCTCTGTAGCTTTAGTAGCTTGGTTGGATCGATTGCCTTCTGCGAAATCACATTGAGAAACACGCATAGCTTTACGAGCGCCAATCGTACAATCTCTGGATAAGCACCAGCATCATAATGAGCTTCCGCTTCATGCACAGCCAAGGAGGAAGGTTGAACATACATAGGATCACAAGCCAAGTACTATGACCACTACTCAACTCATTGAATGGATTAAATCCATCAATACTTAAATCAAACCTTTTGTTCATTGCATCACTTGCAAAGTTCGGGAATCCTCTATCAATTGATCTCCACTTGACCCCATCCGCGGGGTGTCTCAGTATCTCATCTTGCTTACGTTCTTCTTTGTGCCATCGCATCAACTTAGCATTCTTCTTGTTTCTGAACAAACGCTTCAAACATGGTATTATAGGGAAATATCACATCACCTTTGTGGGAACTCTCTTCTTGGGAGGCTGCCCCTCGACATCACCAAGATCATCTCGCCTGATCTTATACCGCAGCGCTTCACACACAAGACAAGCATCCAATTTCTCATGTTCATCACCACGATAGAGGATACATCATTAGCACATGTGTGTATCTTCTGAACCTCTAATCCTAGAGGGCAAATAACCTATTTAGCTTCATATGTTGTGGATGGCAATTTATTATTCTCGGGAAGAATGTTCGTTACAATTTTCAATATCCCCTGGAATGCCTTATCGGACACACCATTTTTTGCCTTCCATTGCAGCATTTCCAGTGTGGTACCCAGTTTTTTATGCCCCTGCTTGCAATTTGGGTACAACAATTTTTTATGATCATCTATCATGCGCTGCAACTTTATTGATTCATTCTCAGTATTGCAGTCTCTCTGTGCATCCCGTAGCACTTGACCAAGATCATCAATAGGGCCGTCTTCTGCAAACTCTTCTTCATCAGCCTCGCCCATTGTAGTTTCTGCAAAAGCTTGGCCTGCAGCCTAATCCGAAACGTTATTATCATCCTCCTCTTCTTCACCATCTTCCATTATAACCCCCCTTTCGCAGTATTTGGTCTAAACCAATAGGTTATGCATAAAATCGTATCTAAACAAGTGGCTGTGAACAGTCCCCCAGGAAAAATAGTCCTTCTTGTTACTGCATTGGAAGCATGGACAACATATGAATCCCTTCTCTAGCTTGTTAGCTTTAGCCACTTCGAGAAAATAATGCAAGCCATCAACAAACTTGTTGGTCCGTCTATCCATGTTATACATCCATTGCCGGTCCATCTGCATCGTATTACGTGAGAAATGGACATAAGTCTTTGTATTAGATAAGAAATTGATCAATATAGATAATTTAGACCAATCAACCTTCATAAAGATAAATAATTCACATGAAAATTACACCAATCAACATTCATAACATTCACTAGGTTGACAAAAAGAAAAAAGCTACAATTCTGGAACAAGACAATAAAGATACATATACACTAAAGATTATAGACGCTCCATAGTGGACTTCATGTAGTCAATTATCCTAAAATTATGGTATAATATAGCAGAATATTCGCCCTCCAAACCATCTCTACACATGACTCAATCTTCTACGAAGTTTATGGAGAGTCACTTCCGCTCCTCTAGTACCAGAAAATAATGGTACAACAGAAGATCTTCGAATCCACATACTCGGGTTGAATATCATAAAGGAATCTTGAAATAATTGTCCAAATGTCTTTTAGAGCAAGTGCCACATTCTCATAGTAGAAGTATGGTGGCGCACACACAATAGCCTGTCTAGGCAAAAGATCTGTTCACTGAGCATGGCCCATGGTGGCAAACCAAAACCAACCAAAAGCCACTAGGTCAAGGTCAGTCAACAGATCTCTACCTGAAGAGGATATTGGGCTAGCATACTTCTATTATGAGAATTAGGCTCCAAAAGACGTTTGGAATACTATTTCAAGATTCTTTTATTATATTCAGCCCAAGTTTGTGGATTCAAAGTTCTTCTGTTCTACCATTATTTTTTGATTTTTAACTTTGTCAAGTCCACTATGGAGCGTTTGTAGTCTTTATTAGTGTATCTTTGTTGTCTTGTTCCACAATTGTTGCATTATGTTGACTGGTGTAATATTCATGTCACTCTAATTTAACATGCAAACTTTCAGAAAAATTGTAGCAATGACCAAATTCTATTTCTTACACCTACAATATATTTACAAACTAATCATACAAACTAAAATAATGGTACAACATAGCAGAATGTTCGCCATCGAAGCCATTTCTGCATATGACTCAATCTTCTACGAGAGCCACCTCCGCTCCTCCAGTACCAGAGAATAGTGTAAGCACATTCATGCCATGTGCAGACACTGTTCTCTGGTATTGGAGGAGCAGAGGAATCAGCTCTTTAGAATGTTCCTCCAATGCTAGATAATAGTGTCTGCACATGAAAAATGAACATGAATGTGCAGACACTGTTCTCTGGGATTGGAGGAGCGGAGGTGGTACATCCATTGCCGGTCCATCTGCATCGTATTACATGAAAAATGAACATAGGGCTTCGTATTAGATAAAGAACTTGATCAATATTAGGTAGAGGAAAAATATAGTAAATGTGTTTATAATATTTAGTCCTTGCAATAAACATGAGATAAATAAATTATTGGTCAAAGAAATAGAATTATTGTTAAATTACAGTGACATGAAAAATTGCAGCAATGATCAAATTCTATTTCTTACCCCTACAATTTATTTACCTTAATTTTATTGCAATGACTAAATATTATAAACATATTTACTCTATTTTTTTCCATACCTAATATGATCAAGTTCTTTACCTAATACGAATCATATATAACAAGAAGCTATCCATCAAATTCTAGCTCAAAACATGTAAAAAAAATCCTATCCATTCTCCCTCATTCTAAAAAACTCATTTTTCTCTATCTCTAAAGCATAATAACAATAAATGAAGGAAGGATGAAGTAGATAACCTTCACAACACTTTGGATGAGTGAAATCCCTACGGAAATGAGGAAAAAAAAATCGGGCAGCACCTCCCCTAAGGTTGCTTGCTCGCCATGGAGAGGAGGAAGAAGCTCTCGGTCTCTGGTGGAGTGGCTCGGGCTCGAGGAGGAAGAAGAGCTCTCGGGCTGGTGAATTTATAGGCCAGGAGTTTTTGTCCCAGTTGGAAATTCCAACCGGGACTAAAGGGTGGTGCTTTTGTCCCGGTTGGATTTCTAACCGGGACAAAAACTTTCACCGTCGGTGCCAGATTTTTTAGCCGTTACAACCGGGATTGGGGGCTTTAGTCCTGGTTGGTCTTTCCAACCGGGACTAAGACTCCCCCCGTCGGTGGCCTTCGATGACTCATTTTTGACCCGGGACAAAAGACACTTTAATCCCGGGTCCAAAGTCAACCGAGACAAAAGGGTTGGATGGAAAGTGAGTTCTCTACTCGTGAATGAATGCAAGAGTCACACGTTTGTCTCCATGTCCATCACGAAGTGGAGTTGAACCATCATGATGCATTGTCTGTCCACGAGTCGAGCTGATTTATGAAACAGGGAGTTCTATTTATTTTGTCTTCTAGAATTAGAAAATATGATTATGGTTATGAAAAGTGCAAGAAGAAAAAAAATAGGCTCGAAATATTTGCTTAGACCAGAAGATATAATTGAAGATTCCATTTCATAGAACATCAGATGAATGACATCTTTGACTAGAAGTTAATAAGGTATTGGTAAGTAAGATTTGCCTTTTACTCCTTTAGCATAAATGTTGCTTCTTAGTATTGCAAAACAAAAAGAGTTGTACAATGGAATCAATAAATTAATATTTCTTTACTCTAGGGCATCATTCAGTGTTTTGCACTGGGGTCGCAAAATCTTAGTTATGGCCGTGAGCACATGATATCAAACAATCGGTCTATGGCCCTCTGCACGCTTTGCGTGTGCTACGTTGTTGGTTTAGTCCGTCGAAGTATAGACAAGCACAAGTAAATGCATTGAAAAAACACGTAAGAACGAGCATCGCTTCATCTCTAGGCTTTCTTGCATTGAGGAAGGGGCTCTTGCACTAATATAGCTCATCTTCCAAAGAAAAAACAAAAGTTTGAATGGTACACATTTGCCAAAGCAAAAATAGATTGTTGGCTTCTTCACATAAACGTATGCATGTGGTCATCTGGTGCCGGTTTGGTTTTGCTGCTTAGGCTAGTTCCAGTGCAAGGTTTCATTGCACTGTTTCCAAGGATGACACATCATCCCATGAGGTGTATTCTCATGAATGAAACAGGGAGTCCCAGTGCACCGTTTCATTTCACGATTTCATAGGATGCCCATGACATTTAATTGTGAGGCATGTGATTGGATATGGTTAGATGAAATGAAACTCTATAGCCCCCAATGCAAGTTTCAATAGGTTTCATAGTCTTGGAAACAGTGTATACACAGTTTCATCCTGATGAAACTCCTTCCTTCTCTCACTTCATAACTACTATGCCATGTCATCACATATGCTGATGTGTCACCGTATTTAATGTGCATGAAACCTCTATGAAACTCCCACTAGGATTAGCCTTACCTCAGTCTTAGTGCACAGTTTCATTGCAATGTTACTACGACTAGGAACTAGGTAATTGTGCCAGTTGAGTTACATGGGAATGAAACTTCTCTCACATACGATGAAACTTCTCCTTCTCTCTCCTCATAAAGACCTTGCCAAATCAGCATAATTGTTGATATGATATGGAATTTAATATCCATAAAACTCTTTATGAAATTCCCACAAAGACTGACCTAGCTTGACAAGGACGTGCGAGCTGTGCGGTCATGTCGATCGATTCGCAGCAACATGCACTGCCTTCCTCCTGCTCCTTTACCCTGTGCTTTGTTTAGGGACTTAGATTTTTACCATAGTAAGAAGAATTTATTTCGAACCTAGAATTGATGTGATGTCGGATCCAAGAAAAATAGGTCTCTATTGTATTATAGCATCTAATAAAAAGAGTTTCCTGATTTTTGTAATCCGTTTATTGGTAAACAGATTAGGTGAAAACTCAAATATTACTTACTGTGAAGAACTTTTATTTAAAATCTACATAGCTATGATGCCACATCAAAGCAAAATGGATTGCTATTGATTTATATCATCAGTTTAAGCAATTCAAGATTTTTGAAAACCATTGTGGGTGTAAACTGCTAACGTGACAATTCAAATAAAATTTTTAGGAAGATTTTTTATTTCAAATCTACAATAGCTATGGTACCAGATCCATGCAAAATGGATAGCTATTGATTTCTAACATCTACTTAATTACAAGATTTTAAAAGTCTATATATGCTTTTGCTTTGTATTGATAAGATGGGTTGACCGGCAGTTCATTCACAGGGTGGAATGAATGGTGCAGGGGCAAAAGATTTCAAGATTTCTAAAAGTCTCTATATGATTTGTTTTGTATTGACAAAATGCGATGGAGGGAGGCGGTTCGCAGGCGACGGAACAAACGGGGCTTAATGAAGGGACCTTACACTATTTTTTTAGAAACAAGGTCTTCCCCGCTTTATTTCTTAGAAACAAAGCCTTTTTTTAAGGTTTTACGGTTCTGTTGTGTATTCAAGGCGCGCCCACCTAAGGTTCACTCTCGGCCCTCACAGTTGTCATTACAATATTGTCTGAAATCAAACAGTTTTCAACATTACGCTATTTTTGGCAGCATATATTGTTCTAGCTTCACAAGAAATTATTCCACATTGACAAAAATATTCCAGAAGTTTAAAAACCAACCAATCATATTTAAGTGTGATCTTATTTCGAAAATTTCATTATAGCAAACACAATGATACCATCAAATTTTAGTTTAAGTGACGGATGCCTCATGTACTTGTTATTTTTTCAAACCTAGACACTTGCACTGCATGGGTCGGAGCTCGCGTGCAGCTATCCATTTACCACCGTGCATTTGGTCATCAGACCCAGCCGCCGTGTCTTGAAAATGGTCACTGCCGGCTACGAGCAGTGTGCCGTGCCCGCACCGCACGCGACTCGTCTGCATCCAGAAACTGGTGAGCACGAGACGGCCCCACCTTTCTTAGGCGTTTCCTCCAGCCGTCGTCGATCGTCTCCAACTCGGAGAACTTTGCATGTCCAATGAGCATGCTGGGGGGACAACGATGCGTCGATGCCCAAAGAGAGGGTCGTCCGTTCTGACGGCGCGCTACCAGTGTAGTTGGTCAGCATTATTTCTTTAGTCCTGTATATCTGACGGTTATTTGTCTTCTTTAGAATTTTCTCCAACAACGAAGATTTTTTAGTCTACCCAATTGAGACATTTTTGGAGTTGTTTACAGCTCTCTCCGTCCCTAACTTTTACTCGTTTTGACTTTTCTGTATACATCACTTTTGTTATGGATCTAGGCATACCATATATCTAGGTGTATGGTAAAAGCTATAAATCTAGAAAAACCAAAACGAATAATAATTTGGGATCGGAGGAGTAAATAAATGATGGTTCTTATTTTTTAGAGTTTGTTGGTTGATGATTACTAGTTGCTAATTTGTTTTTCTGCCTCACGAATTATATCCAAGTTAGACTATATAAATCTTGGCTGTTTGAGAAAAGCTGTGGAGAAGAAGAATAACCTTATGAGGCCATTTAAAAAACTACTCAGGAATTGTTAAATATGATGTAGTGAGTCGACCAAGAAGTCCGTGTGCACGGTCTTATTCGTGACTACTAGCGCACAACTTTTCTACTGTTTAATTACCTTATCTCAAATTTAGTCGACATCGGGCTTAAACCATTCCACTGCGCGGCGTGCACGAAATTCATCAGAATCTGCACCGACGTCCATGCGTGATATGGCCACGTACGAGCAGAACAGCATGGCACCAGTCCTGCACGTTCAACTCATGCCTTGCCACTCAATTTCCATTCCCTAGCAGAGAATTCATCTTCCATGCGCCCTCTTTTATTCTAGTTTAAAGTTTGCCCGAGACAAAAGGTGCTTTAGTCCCGGATCAAATATCAATCGGGACTAAAGACCTCCCCTATAGTCTCGGGTCAAAAATCAGTTACCCGTGGGGGATCCTTTAGTCCTGGGTGAAAAAATCAGCTACCCATGAAAGACCTTTTATTCCCGGGTGGTAAGACCAACCGGGACTAAAGGTCACCATTTTAATCCCAGTTGGTGTTACCACCTGGGACTAAAGCTCACAATACCAACCGGGATAAAATGGGGTATTTTATCCCGTTGGAAACACCAACTGGGATAAAAGGGTCCCCCACGGGTGCTAAAAAAGAATTAAAGGTCTGGGACCCTTTTTATCCCGGTTTGTAATACCAACCAGGATAAAAGGGGATTTTTAATCCCGGTTGGTGTTTCAAACCGGGATAAAAGAGTCCCCCACGGGTAGCTACAAAAGAACTAAATGTCTCGAAACTTTTTATCTCGATTTGTAATACCAACCGGGATAAAAGGGTCCCCCAAAGTTTAGTAAAAAAAATTGCATCCCCTACATACTTAGATGTGGTGTGTAGGTGGGATGGCAAGGAAGTCGTGCGAGGCTTGAGGTTGTGGGTTCGAATCCCACAAGAATTTAATATTTTTTTGCATTTTTTTTTTGCAAAACTATTTATCCCGGCTGGTATTACTAACCGAGATAAAATGGGGCTTATCCCGCGCCTAGCGTGGTAGTCCCTTTAGTCTCGGTTGGTAGTCTCGGTTGGTATTACCAACCGGGACTAAAGGGAGTCTTTTGTCCCGGTTTAGGAACCCGGGACAAAAGTCATCCCTTTTGTCTCGATTGCGTTATTCCGAATTGGTTTTTAGGAGATTTTCACTCTACCAACAGAGACTAATACCGAGTTTTCTACCAGTGATTTGTGCAAGCTTAAAGTCAGGCTCAAAGATCTTGGTGCTGAAAACTATGTGTTGACGCTAGATTTTGATACGTATGAAATCGGCGTCAGGAAAGGAAGAAATCAGGAGATGCGGCAAGACACAGAGGTCACGGTTGGAAATCGACCGATTGGTGCTACAGTCAGGGATCGGCCGATTACCCTTTAAGGGTTCAACTCCGCCTCGCCCGACCCCTGAGTCCTGGGGTCGGATGCGCCCGACCCTCCGAAGGAGGATCTCCACCTCGCCCGACCTTAGGTCCCAGGGTTGGCGTAGTCAGAGCCCCCGACATGTGGGCCGTAATCGGCTGTCCCTTGCCGATGGAGTGGGTGAAAATCGGCCGATTAGGAGGCTAGAGCAATTGGGCCAGTATGGGCTTAAAGCGGGTCATGAAGATAAAAAAAGGAGTCAGCCCATGAGAGCATGATGATCAACTCCAGTACGAATCGTACTTGTAAATATTTGTTTTCGTTTAAAATTAGCGATAGAGTTCTAGTCGGTTAAGGAGTCGTTTGTAACAGGCTATAAGTAGCCACCTTTGTAGATCTGTAATCATCATCAAATCAATACAACAAACTACTATTTCCTCGTACTTACTTTCAAGCCGGCGACTTCGCCAATATTTTTCTTCTTTCTCACGAGTTCGTACGGGTTGGCGGGGCTGCATCAACTTGACCTCCGACCGATCTTGTAAGTTCCGCTTATCCAATAGTTTCTAAGCTTTAACTTCGGGCGCATCGCTGTCGTTTCATTTAGATTTATTCACCAGTTATCGATATTCACTAGAATTCTAGGTTTTACCTGTTGTTCTAGTTTTATCACCAGTTATCCAGCTAGGAATTGGAACCTTCGGCTTTCCTGTACTTCGTTATTTAATCTATTCGTTTTACGCATAGCCGATTAGATCTGTTCCTAGTGTTGTTACTGTAGTGTTATTTAGATTACTCCAGCAGTCTTCTTTATTAACGTTGCTCGGTAATCAGCTGCATTATAGCCGATTTCTTTATTACAGCAAATCGGCCGATTCGCTGATAAGCTATCTCGAGATCGGAACCTTAGCCGATCGCAACCTCTGGGATCTGACACGTTTCTTTCCTTGCCAATCAACAGGTCAGATTGGCTGGCACGCCGCGCGAACCACACCAGGACGATCACCCGAACAGGAGTTAAGCAGATTCTCCCGGGTCGTGTGTCCGACGCTGGGAATTCGATCAGCCGATTTCTAGCGCCAACACACTTTTGGCACGCCCGGTGGGACCAATACAACCGCCACTATGTCGAAAGCTGCCGAAGTCTCGGAAGACAACGTCATCGAAGTGACAGAAGCAGACCTTAGGGATGACCAGAAGGAAGAATTGGAGAAGCAGATGGCATACTACCGGAAGAGATGTCTGCAATCCTTCAGTCGTACCAGGAGCGGGGAAACTGTCAAAAAGACTCCGTTTCCAACTCCCCGCCAGATCACAATCACCAAGGACTCGGACAAGATATCCGAGATGGTTCAACGATCTGTCTATCAAGCTTTCATTGATTAATCCCCGGTGATTTCTAATACGGTATACAATGCCGTCATCAGCTCCTTGGCCAACGGCGTATCCCAAGGGTACCAGGGGCCGGCATATGCTCCACCTATTACGGCCCCAACCAGGAGTTATTCAAATGTACCTTATTCGGCTCCTCAGCCGATCCAAATTCCAATTGGAGGTCCCAACGCTTCCTCATCATCGATCCCTCTAGGGCCTAACGGCGCGCCATATCTCCGGCCACATCCCGTTCAGTTATCCTCCGCGCAGTTTCCTCCTTTGAATTCAACGCCTTGGGGGGCACCATCAGTAACGGCCGTCCAGGATCAATTGGCCAGCCATGGAAGTCCTCAACTCCAGGCACCTTTCCAATCGGCCGTTAGGCCGACGATGCCATAGTATCAGCCAGTCGCGCCGGAGATGAGCAGGGGGGCAGAAGCAACTGAAATACTTCGGAGCGTTGCACCAATCATACTGCATGACAAAGCAGCCAATTCATTCAAACAGCCGACCCCACAGCCGGCTACAACACATCAGGCACCGCACGCTTTCGCCCATCACCCGGTCATCCCGCCGCCAGTGTACCAACACGTGCCGGTTCCCCAGCCGATAGTCCATCAGCAACAGCCGGATTGGACAGCACGCATAGCGGAGGTGATTCAAGAGCAATTCAGTTTGAAACCGAAGATGCAGACCTACACATACAAAACACCATACCCGCCTACTTATGACTTACTGTCGTTTCCCCATCGGTACAAAGTTCCCGATTTCACCAAGTTTTCGGGGCTGGATGACACCTCAACTGTGGAACACGTGAACAGATTCATCATCCAATGCGGGGAGGCTACGGCGCAAGATGCTCTACGGGTGCGCCTTTTCTCGTGATCCCTGTCTGGGTCGGCCTTCCAATGGTTCACTACACTACCACCCAACTCGATAATTACATGGGCTGATCTGGAAAGGCAGTTTCACAAATACTTCTACGCGGGGATACATGAGATGAAGCTTTCTGATTTAACCAGCCTCAGACAAAGAAGTGATGAACCGATATCCTCGTATGTGCAGAGGTTCAGGGAGATCAGGAACAAGTGCTACTCTTTAGCCCTGACTGATGCACAACTGGCCGACATAGCCTTCCAGGGTCTCCTGCCTCATATCAAAGAGAAATACGCTTCGCAGGAGTTTAAGAGCTCAAGCCAAATCGTCCACCGATTGTCTGGTTAGGAAGTACGCCCTTTTGATCCACGAAGGAACTTCCAGAAGAAGGTGGCATACTTAGAGGAAGTTGAATCCGAAGAAGAAATAGAAATCGGCCTGGCAGAATGGATTAAAGGGAAAAAACCGATATCGTGTCCATTCGGAAAAAAGGAGCCGGAAACATTCGGATTTGACACATCAAAGGCCGATAAAATTTTTGATCTTCTTCTCCAAGAAGGACAGATCAAACTTTCGCCATACCACACGATCCCGTCGGCCGAACAGCTGAAGAAGATGAAATATTGCAAGTGGCATAACGCCACTTCCCACGATACAAATGAATGCAAAATCTTCCGACAGCAGATACACTCGGCCATCGAACAAGGCAGGCTCAAGTTTGAAATCCCAACAAAGCCGGCCAAGCCGATGAAGATTGACCAGCATCCCTTCCCCACCAACATGGTTGACACGGGAAAAAACTCACTCCAGACCAAGGTGCTGACATCTGAATCGGCTAAGAAAAGCGGCGCCGTGGACCCCAGAAATCAAGCGACACCCGAAGACATCAAGGGGAAACGGCGGATAGAGGACGAAGACGATGGATCGGGAGAACCACGCAGGCCTATCACTTCCCAATTTTTGCTCAACAAATATCAACGGCAACAGGAACACTCAAGGTCCCGGGAAGAGGCGATGCGGCGACATGAAGATCACTGGCGATGCCCATTCTTCATCCACTGCTGGGAAAGCAACCTTAGGTTGCCGTCGGCCGATAATTGCCCTGAGTGCAACGGCCCATATCGTAATAATCGGCCATTCAGGAGGTCTCGCTCCAGAGATGGAAGACCAGAGCCGATCAGCGGGAATTGGCGCGAACAAGAAGACCGGCGCCCTCCAGTGCGTGATCGGCTGGGGGGCAGAGGTGACTGATATGATCGGTCGGAGGATAGGCGCGAACGAAACGATAGGCCGGGGGGAAGGTTCGATCGGCACAACCAACCAGAAAACAAGGTCAGGGTTCACGATCGACTTGAAGAGATGGCCGATGCTCGGGTATCAGACGAGAACCCCTTAGGACGCGAACCAGAATGGGAATGCGCCAGGCCACAGACCAAACCAATGAACCCCAGGTGGTGCCCTGATGGATTGACCAAGTCTCAAAAATGAAGAATCCAACACCTCCGCCAGTGGGAACAACAGGAAGAAGAGCAACGACATACGGCGGATGAGAGAAACGGCAGGTCTCAGGTCTGGCGCCCCAAAAGAAACGACAGGGGGGACGATGAATCGGCAGCCGACATCAGCATGGTTTTCATACTGCCGATGGAATTCATGACTCCTGCCGACCGACAGAACATGTCAGCAATAGAAGAGCAGATGGCACAATTGGCTTTGGAGCCAATGACAGCCACGTTCGAGAAGCCCGAAGATGACAAACGACAACACCTGAAGGCATTGTTCCTTAAGGGGCATGTCAACGGCCGACCCATCACCAGATTACTAGTAGACGGAGGAGCTGCGGTTAACATCATGCCATACGCCATGTTCCGAAAGCTAGGGAAGACTGATGACGACCTGACCAGGACAGATATGATGCTCAAGGACTTCGAAGGCAACGTGTCCCCCACCCGCGGCGCACTCTGCGTCGACCTCACCATCGGCAGTAAGACCCTCCCTACTACTTTCTTTATTATTAATGGCAAAGGGTCCTACAACATGCTATTCGGCCGAGACTGGATACATGCAAATTGCTGCATCCCATCTACGATGCACCAATGCCTCGTACAATGGGTCGGCGACAACATTGAGGTGGTCACCGCCGATTCCGCATACAGCGTCGCGGTGGCCGATACGCAGCAATGGAGCTACGAGAATGTCAAGTGCATATCCGGGAGAATATGGGACACTGATTTCCTGAAGGTGTCCGATTTTGGCCTACAGCCGATCCGAGCAGTCAGCTCAGAAGATTCAGACTAAATGGATCAGTTCGCCCGGGAAGATGGAAAGCTGGGACACGGGTTCACGTCGGCCGATTCATTAGAAATGATAGATTTAGGTGATGGCACCAAGCCAAGGCCGACGTATATTAGTGCAAATTTGGATCCGAAATACAAATGTAAATTGACAAATTTATTAAGAGAGTTTAAGGATTGCTTTGCTTGGGAATACCATGAGATGCCCGGATTAGACCGATCTATTGTCGAACATCGGTTACCCATAAAGTCGGGATATCGGCCATATCAGCAACCTGCGCGGCGGTGTAATCCAAAAATTCTACCTGATATAAAGGCCGAAATAACGAGGCTAATCGAAGAAAAATTTACTCGGCAATGCCGTTACGCCGAATGGATCTCCAACATTGTACCTATATACAAGAAGAACGGAAAGCTCCGCGTGTGCGTCGATTTTAGGAATCTCAATCAGGCCACGCCGATGGACGGATACCCAATGCCGACGGCCGATGTGCTGGTAGATGCCGCCGTGGGACACAAAGTTATTAGTTTCATGGATGGAAACGCTGGATATAATCAGATACTAATGGCCGAAGAAGACATATCCAAGACGGCCTTCAGATGCCCGGGTCACCTTGGTTTATTCGAGTGGGTGGTAATGACTTTCGGTTTGGAAAAATGCCGGCGCTACGTATCAGCGAGCCATGAATTACATATTTCACAAACTTATCAGCATACTGGTGGAAATTTACATCGACGATGTCGTAGTCAAATCAAAAGGACACCAGGAGCATCTAACTGATTTGCGGCAGGTACTGGAATGCACGAAGAAACATGGGATGAAGATGAACCCGAATAAGTGTGCCTTCGGCGTATCCGCCAGACAATTCTTAGGATTCATGGTTCACGAGCGGGGGATAGAAATCAACCGGAAGACCATAGCGGCTATTAATAAAGTCGTGGCCCTGCAAAATAAGACTGAGTTGCAGTCCCTAATCGGCAAGGTGAATTTCATCAGAAGATTCATATCTAATCTGTCCGGGCATATCCAAGCCTTCACACCATTGTTAAAGTTGAAGCCCGACCAAGAGTTCGTATGGGGAGAAGAGCAACGCAAGGCACTAGAAGATATCAAGCAGTACTTGGTCTCACCACCAGTATTGGTCCCACCTCAAACTGGTAAACCATTTAAACTATATTTATCAGCCGATGAACGAGCTATCGGGTCGGCTCTGGTCTAGGAGTTCGAGGGAAAGGAATGGGTAATATATTATGTCAGTAGAAGACTTCTGGACGCCGAAACAAGGTATCCCCCAGTAGAGCGGCTATGCCTATGCCTTTACTTCTCATGCACCAAACTCAGGCACTATTTGTTATCGGCGGAATGTGTAGTCGTATGCAAAGACGACGTGGTAAAATACATGCTATCACTGCCGATCTTGAAAGGACGAATCGGAAAATGGATTTTGGCCTTATCAGAATTCAATCTACGACATGAATCGGCAAAAGCCGTCAAGGGTCAGGTTATGACCGATTTTGTCGCCCAACACTGCGGACCAGAAACTACCTTCATGGAACCAGTGCCATGGACCTTATACTTTGACGGTTCGTCATGTGGGGCCGGATCAGGAATCGGCATCGTCCTCATATCGCCTCGGGGGGCAAGCTATGATTTCTCTCTGCCGATAGAAGCATCCGCCACTAACAACCAAGCAGAGTACCAAGCTGTGTTGAAGGGGCTACAATTATTGAGGGAAATCAAAGCCGATGTCATCGAGATTTTTGGGGATTCCATGCTTATCGTGGACCAATTAACAGGAAGGTCTGAATGCAAGGATGATGTATTAAGGATTTATTATGAGGATTGCCTGCAACTTCTGAAAGAGTTCAAGTCCGCGGTTATTGAGCACATCCCTAGGAATCATAACGAGGATGCCAACAGGCTCGCCCAACATGCATCCGGATATCGGCCGATTCAAGGCGCTATGGCTCTAGAGCTCGCGGCCGATGACTGGCGAAAAGAGATCGCCGATTACCTGAAAGATCCATCTAAAAAAGTGGATCGGCGGATACGATTTCAGGCCACAAAATATGTGCTACTAGAAGACGACCTGTTCTACCGGACGATTGATGGTGTTCTGCTCAAATGCCTAGGAACAGACAAAGCGAAGACTCTGATGGGAGAAATACACGAAGGGGTGTGTGGAGCCCACCAATCGGCACATAAGATGAAATGGATGATTAGGAATAATGGGTACTACTCGCCGACAATCCTCGAAAACTGCTTCAAATATTATAAAGGATGCCAAGATTGTCAGAAATACGGGAATGTTCATCGTGCGCCCGCATCGGCTATGAATCCTATTATCAAACCGTGGCCGTTCAGAGGTTGGGGAATAGACCTCATCGGACAAGTTTATCCTCCGTCAAGCAAAGGGTATAAATTCATTCTAGTAGCCACAGATTATTTCACCAAATGGGTGGAGGCGATTCCGCTAAGAGCCGTAACATCGGCCGCCATGGTTGACTTTGTAAGGGACCATATCGTCTACCGTTTCGGCATTCCCCAGACTATCACGACCGATCAAGGAACGATGTTTACATCAGGAGAATTCGAAGAGTTCACGGCCGATATGGGAATCAAATTGCTAAACTACTCTCCGTACTATGCCCAAGCTAATGGTCAGGCCGAATCTTCCAACAAAGGGATAATTAAGTTAATCAAGAGGAAGATAGAAGAACAGCCGAAAAAATGGCATTTATGTTTGACCGAGGCCCTATGGGCATATAGGATGGCTTGCCACGGGGCCACCAAGATGTCCCCTTATCAGTTGGTGTACGGTCACGAGGTAGTACTACCATGGGAATTGAGGACATGATCGAGACGCACTTCGCTCCAAGATCAGTTGACGGCCGATGATTACTCCTCACTCATGAAAAGGGAACTTGATGACTTGGCAAGCCAACGATTGAGAGCTTTGATCAGTATTGAAGAAAACAAGAAGAAAGTGGCCAGATGGTATGACAAGAAGGTCAAGGTCAAGTAGTTCTCTCCGGGGGACCTGGTATGGAAGTTAGTGCTGCCGATTGGGTCAAAGGATCCTAAATTCGGTAAATGGTCTCCCACGTGGGAAGGGCCGTATAGAATCGGCCGGTGTGCTCCGGGAAACGCTTACATTCTAGAAACAATCGAAGGAGAAGAATTTACTAGGGCTTTGAATGGTAGATACTTGAAAAGGTATTACCCTAGTATATGGGTCGGAGCGTGAGGATCGACCGCAGAATATGGTAAACAAACATACAGCCGATACAAGAGAAAATCGCATAAAGGGAAAATATAATCGTCCAAATCGGCCGATTTATCTTTCGGTACGGACGATGGGTCACACGGCCAATGCAGTACAAGTCGCCCTTAGAACAAAAAATAATTAACCACGCTTCTTCTTAAGTTCTCTCTCAACCCGGCCTAGTTCTATCAGAAGACGGATGTGCCATTCTTCTATGTCTTTCATCGCGGCTTCCGCTTCAACTTGACGGGGAAGAGGATGACTCCGGTTCACTGCCGGGCGTGATGTCCCTACTACTGCATCTTCAAGAGCAACTTGACGAGGAAGCGGGTGGCTCCTGTTGGCTCAAGGTCGCCTATGGTCGTTACCATCGAGGAAGTCCCAGATCCTTTGAACATCAGCAGGGACGTGTTCCTTGAGTTCTTCACGATGAGCCCTAATTAGATCCTTGTCTTCTTGTGACAATGGTTCATCAGAGTACACGAGCCCGATGGCTCGTTCGAGTTCGGGGCTAAGGCGCCGCGGCTAGGAAAAGAGACAATATATAACCGCCGAAGATGAGATTTTTCCGAGGAATCAAACTGAGAGAAAGGCGGAGGCAGGTCTCTTACCTGGTTAACAGAGGAAAAAGAAGATGAAGAAGAAGACATGACTGCAGAGCGCGCCGACGGAAACAAGTCAGGGGAAGAGAGGATCAAGTTAAACGGGTGCTCTCAAAAGTGAAACCAAGGCCTGTATTTATAAGTGGAGAAAGCGTGGATGTTTGGTAAGACGTGTCCCATCAGAAGTAAAAAGGGTAATAAATGAGAGAGCACCGCGAAGGACGGTCAAAGGAGGCATTAATGTTCGTACAAAGCTACCAGTACTTTTACAGGTCGCCCAGAAGGGCGTTGATAGCCGCAATCGCTCGACGCCGGATCTGATCGGCCGAGTCCAGGACCTGTTGGTCATCCTCTGTCGATCCCGGGACTTCTGACATGTGGTGGTGGAGTCTAAGGGCTTCATGAGCCAGATGCTGCCTCTCCCGCTTCAAATCAGCGATGACGGAGGGAAGTTCCTGAAGCCTCTTCTCTTCGGCGGCTAGTTCCTTTGTCACTTGCTCCATCTCCTTGGCAAGTTCTGCTCTTCGGCGTTTGAGGCAGTCTATCGTGCCGATGATTCCAGGGTGAGAGTCCTCCAGAAAATGAATCCGTTGATGCACCTCTTGAGCCTGACGCTTGTACAAATCTTCTTCTTCACGAGTCTTGGTCAGTTTGGCGTGATCGGCCATGTGACGCAGAGCCCTGAAGACCGGAATCCGCATTGACTCAATATACGCGGCCGACGCCAAGGCTTCTTCTGCCTCTTCTGGTACTCGCCCGCTGACATCACCAAAGAGCTGCCGAATCGGCAAGGCATCTTCTACCAATCAGCCGATGTCCTCTTGAAGAAGGGATCGTATGCTTTCAAGCTTGGCACGGACGTCGTCAGGAACGGAGCTCAAACTGACCTGACGGGAAGCAACTTCCTCGTCATCAGAAAGTGAGACTGCGAAATGGAAGGATGTTTTCAATGCGTTTGTTTCGGAAGGGAAGTTGAAAAGAATTTCGAAGTAAAGACTATGTTTTACTCCGAAACTGGGGGGCATGTGTTGACGCCAGATTTTGACACGTATGAAATCGGTGTCAGGAAAGGAAGAAATCAGGAGATGCGGCAAGACACAGAGGTCACGGTTGGAAATCGGCCGATTGGTGCTACAGTTAGGGATCGGCCGATTACCCTTTAAGGGTTCAACTCCGCCTCGCCCGACCCCTGAGTCCTGGGGTCGGATGCGCCCGACCCTCCGAAGGAGGATCTCCGCCTCGCCCGACCTTAGGTCCAAGGGTCGGCGTAGTCAGAGCCCCCGACATGTGGGCCGTAATCGGCTGTCCCTTGCCGATAGAGTGGGTGAAAATCGGCCGATTAGGAGGCTGGAGCAATTGGGCCAGTATGGGCTTAAAGCGGGTCATGAAGATAAAAAAAGGAGTCAGCCCATGAGAGCATGATGATCAACTCCAGTACGAATCGTACTTGTAAATATTCGTTTTCGTTTAAAATTACAGATAGAGTTCTAGTCGGTTAAGGAGTCGTTTGTAACAGGCTATAAGTAGCCACCTTTGTAGATCTGTAATCATCATCAAATCAATACAACAAACTACTATTTCCTCGTACTTACTTTTAAGCCGGCGACTTCGCCAATATTTTTCTTCTTTCTCACGAGTTCGTACAGGTTGGCGGGGCTGCATCAACTTGACCTCCGGCCGATCTTGTAAGTTCCGCTTATCGAATAGTTTCTAAGCTTTAACTTCGGGCGTATCGCTGTCGTTTCGTTTAGATTTATTCACCAGTTAATAATATTCACTAGAATTCTAGGTTTTACCTGTTGTTCTAGTTTTATCACCAGTTATCCAGCTAGGAATTGGAACCTTCGGCTTTCCTTTACTTCGTTATTTAATCTATTCGTTTTACGCATAGCCGATTAGATCTGTTCCTAGTGTTGTTACTATAGCATTGTTTAGATTACTCCAGCAGTCTTCTTTATTAACGTTGCTCGGTAATCGGCTGCATTATAGCCGATTTCTTTATTACAGCAAATCGGCCGATTCGCTGATAAGCTATCTCGAGATCGGAACCTTAGCCGATCGCAACCTCTGGGATCTAACACGTTTCTTTCCTTGCCAATCAACAGGTCAGATTGGCTGGCACGCCGCGCGAACCGCACCAGGGTGATCACCCGAACAGGAGTTAAGCAGATTCTCCCGGGTCGTGTGTCCGACGCTGGGAATTCGATCAGCTGATTTCTAGCGCCAACACTATGTCATCTCAACTTTGGTTAGCAATTTTTTTCTTCTTTGGTACTATAATTACCAGGCGCCACTTCCCATTTTCCAACCAGGAATTATGCAAACTCAATAGCAAGTGAACTTTTTTCCGATGGATATAAGTCCAAGTAAAAAATTTCTGTGATGGTGTTAATTGATCGATATTTTTACAGTCCATCAAAAGATACCCTCGGGCTTGAAGTTTAGCACCTAGGTACGCAAAAATGGTTCCTCACTCCGATATCAAAATTTTGATACCTCCCATGTTATAATTAGAATCTAGTCTGTGCCATGGCTAACCAAACATCCTCTACTGTTCATAGTTTCTTTCGTCCCCCAAAAAACCACTCGATCTGTCCGTCTTAAAATACATCACGTTTATTTATTAGAAGATAATTAGTTCATATGAAAACTAATTAGCTTTTCCCAAACTTCGGTTATTTAAAAGCGGAGGGATCGGAGTGCTTCTTTTTACAACAGTAATAAAAACATACATCCCTCCTAGTTTTTGTGATCCTATTAAAACTATTTTCTTACTAATTATAAAACATAACGTGATCCTTAGGAGCACAAACCAAATATCCTCCATCAATGCCTAGTTTTATTGATCATGTTAAAACTATTTTTAAATTGGTTGAAAATTTTGGATGGGTTCCTTACTTAATTAGGACCACAAAACACCTCTATGGTTCTAGCTAGTAGTTTTCTTAATCCTGCTTAAATTTTTTTCCTGCAAATTCATTAAAATTTCCATGAGCTAATGTAGAGGCGGGTTTTTAAAAACAAAGCCTCAAAGTGTTAGTTTGGGGTCAGGAGCTAATGTAAACTGAACTTGTCTAGAAGACCCTTCTTAGTATGTGAACAGTTATTGGATGAACAGTCAATACCGATTAATTACGGAGCCCATCATAGATTTTTTTTCTATCTGCCCTTGTGTCTCAAAAGACATCGCTTTATTAAAAACTTGATCAGGAAATTGCACAAGAGGACAAGTTCAGTACAACATGCAGATTCAACCAAACCGGTCTAGCGTATATATCCAGCCTGTTCGTACAACAACATGTTGCAATAGTACTCGATACTCTTATTTTCTTTTGTCAAGCTAAGGACCAGTACTCGGTACTTGATGTTTTAATTCAAGTAGGAACTAAGCTTGTGGATGACATGACCAGGAACTTTCTTTAATTTAGCAGATGTGGTGATTAACTTGTGACCTCATGGTTTGCACATGCAAATTTTCTCCGCACTTAGTAATTAACTATATCGCTGATCTAGTGATTGAACTTCCAAAAGCTTCACACCTTGGAAAGGACACAGATATCCTGGACAAAATTCACCGCAAAGCTTCACCGATCACCGTGCTTGGCACCAGCAGCACACACACCATTGGCTCTCACACCTTGTCACTCGATTACTAGCTACTTGTTGAAGAATGTTCTAAGATCCTTCATATGTATCCTTTTTCGCTCAGTTAGGTACGATTTGTTAGCGAGTCCTTCTCTATACAGAGAGGGTATTGGTGCATGAATAAAGCAAATTAGCAAGTATTGAAATATATCTCCCCACAGTCTCATTGTATCTAACTTGTTTAGAAAAAATGACATGTGTGCCCACAACGTGCTCCTGGTGCATCGTCCTTGCTCACGATATGATGGACCTGCTTGGAAAGAGGGGTACTGTCGGACATTCTGTTCGAATTTGTACCAAACCCTTTTGATTTGTATCCAAAAAGCCCTTTTCTAAAGTATTATCAGGATCTTACATTATGTAAATTGCTTACAAATCGGAGCAAGCAGTCGTAGTAAAATGCTAGCATGCGTGCATCCAACCTGAAATAGGTATATAGCTAGCTTGAAGCCTAGAACCATGCATTTTGTTGGTGAAGTGCAGTACCTAGGCCACTAGCTAGATAGGGACATTGGATGTAATGTGATGGGAAGGCCAATCGATCGCTCTATTTGGGGGCATGAGGACGCTTTTTGTGTGATTTTGTTTGGTATGATGTCTGTTACGCATGATTTTCAGAAAAAAAAAAGATGCCCCTCTTTATTGCAGATAGTTGTCGAGGAATGCCTGCGGGATATTAATAATATTTGATAATGAAGGATCTTGCAACCACTGTTAGATGTATAGTTTACAAAAGTAAAAAGTTGTGCAATGGTGAGGTAATGTAGATGTAAGCAATCGGGTGGGTAGGTCGACTCGAGCCACTTATTAGGGAACTAACCACAAATGATTTCTGAAAGCTTCACGGATCCGTGCGAAATGGCATTAATTTGATGACATGAGCAGGATATATAGTAGCTAAAGTGTATTAGTCTCTTTAATTATGCATTTCGTCAGCGCAAGTGGTCATACCTCTCATGAACCGTACTGACGCATGTGACACTTGTATTGCAAATTGAATCACAACATATAACAACAATTGACATATATCAACAGTTATAGTTGTGAATCATATATTCAGCATTACAACACAGGTAAAAACGCTTATTATCGAGAAAAACAGTGGAAACGCATGGCGATTGCATGACGATCAATCGTTGAGAAAATTACTCATGCCGGCTTTTGATTTTCCTAACCAGTACTGTTCATGAAAAGTGTGTTTTACATAATTTCTGTGAAATTTCACTGATGAATGAGTCTCCTACAAGGGGGTAGGTGCAACAAACCAATAGGGGCCCATTTGTCGAGATGACAGTACTGTTTGACATTTCCAGAAATCTTCTTGGGGAGAGAACTTGGATAAGGTAAGGAAGTTCTTCCAGGACAATATTCAGAAGAACTCTACATCCATTCCAAGCTACGTCTCAACCATGGTGAGGTGATCAATTCCTTTCCAGATCGGTCATGGGGTATTGGTCATGCGTGTCCAGTCCTCTTCATGCATGACCTTAATTAATTTCTTAAACGTCAAGAGAACTGGGGATGTAGTCTCCAAACGCCTTTTGTGTGCACTTTTTGATATGTCTGGGCTTAGTTACCCATCTCCATTTTTTACATGGGTCGGTCAGCACGCATGATCATCTTTTTCTTCATCATCTACAAATATTAATGGTGCGGCGATCATATACTGCAATACCGGACCCATATGCGTATGAGGGCATGGCATAGTGTTGGATCAGCCCACGCCATATCCCTCGAACCAAACAATTGCGCTAGCTACATTCAAAGGGAGGATATCATCAGATGATCCATCACCATCCCGCTCTCAAACCAAACACCACGCTGGTTTGCCGACCGGTTCTATATATGATTCCATCACAGCCCGCATGCACACATGATCAGATTAGATGAAAGGGACAGAGCTGATGAAATAAGTTATATATGCTTAATAATCAGCCGGCACAAAAGCAAATCGTACGGATCGAGCTAGATGATGCGAATAATTGAGACGTGGCCGTACGTGGGTTCTCAGAAACTGACAAGGAAACATGGAACGGTCGATCTGTGCCCCATGTCCGATACTCCCATGCTTTCTGGTTTGTCGGTACGTTCTTGCGATCAAACTAGACCACACCATCTGCCTTCTGATTTGGAAGCTTGCTGAAACATTGCAAGAGATTGTTAGTGATCGAGTGTATCAAATTTGACCATTATAGATGAGAGAAACTAGCTCTTAATTACATGCCGGCCGTTGCGGTGTAGCCACGGTTACTTTTGCTTCCAGGCTGCATTCACGAACCATCAGAAGCCGTCCTGCTTTATTTTGATGGTTTTGAGAAAACAATGCAAGCCAAATTTGTTGCCTGTAGTGTTTTATTTGTTTCGAACCAGCCTGATTAGTTTGGAAATCAAATAATCAAGTTAGCTAAGTGAGATACTCGAGTTCCAGGTGAGATTCCATGGAATCCAGGGCTCCAGGCAGACACGGCGCCGGCATACATTACATATATATACTATACAGATTGCCAAGTTGCAATAGATCACTAGTTTAATTTCTTGTGGATAACAGAGTAGTTAGTGCTCCTCTAGCTCGGACAACACAGCATGCCTAACAGAACCTTTTTTAATAGCGGGAGAGAGAGAGACTTGCAGCACGGCAGCATGCTCCTCATGAGATTCGCATAGACATAGCCTATTTAATTTGTTCCTACTACACGCATCGCCATGGTACAGAAAAATAAAAGATCAAATATCAATAGTTATTAAGCCCTTTTTACTGGACTTGACAATCCACTTTGTTGGAGTTGAAAAGAGTTGGTATGCAAACATTTTTACTCCCTCCATTCTAAATTGTAGGTCGTTTTAGTTTTTTTTAAATTCATAAATATTATTTTCCATCCCGATACAATTTAAAATGAAGGAATTAGGTTACATGCATCATCACGTACTAATAAAACAAGGACATCTATCCATCTACCGATCGACACAGCCTTTGTCGTTTACCAGAACCGAGACCGCGTTCGAATATGCCTGGGAGTAGGCACGCACAGACTGATCGTCGCTGCAAGTAGAACCAGTCTCTTTAAACTAAATCTCCGTGCGCGCGAATCACCTGCACGGAGTCATCGTCCACTTGGCCAATGGGCCGCTCCGGTGAGGCAGCCGGTGACCACACATAGCCATGCACGTAAGGGCGACGCGACCCACCAACGGCAAGGGATATTGACGGCAAATCACGGCATGGAGATCAGATAAGTATTCCCTCCGTTCCAAATTATATACTCACTCCATTCCAAATCATTTTGACTTTTTTAGATTCATAGATATTATTATGTATCTAGACATATACTATATCTAAGTGCATAACAAAAACTATGCACTAAAAAATTAAAATGACCTATAATTTGGAACGGAGGGAGTATCATTTTAGTGTTTTTAGATTCATAGATTCTGCTATTCACTTAGATATAAGTTATGTCTAGATATATAGGAAAGCTATGAATCTAGAAAAATTAAAACACACTACAATTTGGGATAAAGAGTAGAACAGAAAATATGGAGCCATGTACTTGGGAGAAGAGTGGGAAGAAAAAAGAGATAAAAGATCACGCCTCGCCCGTCAAGCTGGATTTTTATTAATTTTACAACTTTAATCAATGGAACCAGTGATTTTATTAAGTTTATATTTTATATTAAGATTTTACGATTTATTTTTAAGCAAACCGTCCATATGAAACAGCTCACTAGGGATTGACCAAACCGACCCGATCGTCGGTGCAGCTAGCCTGCAATCACCAACTGATGAAACCAGTCAGTATATTCGAGCAGACAAGACAAATTCTTGTCAGTAGTATCTTGTTTCTGAATAGTCCTGCTAATTGAGTTGTAACCCAAGTTATAACCCCACCAATCCATTCTCACAAGAAAAATAAATATAACTCACCCCAAACCAAACCTCCACCATCACACACCACACCACCCCAAACTTTTCATTGCATAAGTTGTACAAACTGCTTGTCAAATATGGTTACAACCCAATAAGAACCCATTAGGTACCAATAAAAACTCATTAGGTAGTTCTTTTGTTTGAGTTTGTATGCGACTCTTGACGCAGGGTCCACATGTAAATCTAGCCACACTATTTTAGGGTCCGACTTTTTGACGCGGGGCTCACATATAAGTCCAGCCGTACTACTTTGCATAAAGTAGCGGACTGTCAAGCTAATTCATCTGCAACAAGTTTTGGTCAATTTCTCCAAAATTTTAAGGTGTGAACGCGAGGTTTTAGTTTTAGGGTCCGACTCTTGACGCGGGACCCATATATAAGTCCAACCGTACTACTTTGCACAAAGTAGCGGACTGTCAGGCTAATTCAACTGTAACAAATTTCGGTCAATTTCTCTAAAATTTTAAGGTGTAAACACGAGGTTTTAGTTTTAGGGTCCGACTCTTGAGAGGCGAGGCTCCAGGCTTTTGAATTCTTAACGGGTTGAGAGCCTTTTGGACCCCAAAACAATACCAAACTCCCAAACACCCTCCAAACTATCTGTTCGTAAAACCTAATCCAAACCAAACCATCTATTTGGCGAACCCATTACAAATCAATCCAAATGAGCTCATTATAGAAACCAAACCAATAAAACCAATAAACCCAACCAATTAACAGGTCTATTTCTGAACCAGCTTGAATTCTTTACTAAATGGCTAAATACATAATCTAGTTTGCAAAGTGAGATACTCCGTTGTAGATAGGATTTCCAGGTAATACGACATAGACGTGAATGGAATCGAGGGAACGGCGCCGGCCTTCATTATATATAGTTGCAACGAATGACTAGTTTAATTGCTACTCCAGGACAACAATAGCCAAGTATTTTTAACAGTAATGAATAATCCACTTTCTTTGCCCTCAAAAAAATAATCCACTTTCTTTTTTTTTGAACCTTTATAAGAAATTAAAATCAACTCAAATTAATCCTCCAAAGTGCTTCGTCCGTTCTTTAACACGTGGCATTTGGGGGGAAACTAACTACCTAACTTTAAACATCATATACTTCGAAATGGAGGAATAGAAGTTATGGTTTTCCTCATCGCGAAGGAGGCCCTAGATGCTGGTCAAAGGCTACTGGGAATAATGGAGGTATCCACACAATGACACAAAGAGAGCTAGCATCAATGGGGGCCATGAGCTTGCACAACTGACGAAGCAAACTAGACACTAGGTGGCTTGTTGTTTGCAGGCTACAAATCATTGTTTGGAAATATAACTTTGTTTCTGAGTAATGAATAGAGTCTCTCTTGTCGTCACAGAAAAGAAAGAGAAGAGGTAATGTGCGTGATCGTCACTTTGTTTGGCCAACGCACTTGTACCACCTAAGCAAGGGACCAAAAAATCGGATCTTCACCTCACTTGTTCAGTTCCACAATTTGAATTTCAGGTCTACGCCACTATTCAACTACCGAGTGTTCCACAATTAAAGAAAATTAAAAAAAAACAGACTCTAGTGCATAAAAAAAAAAGAAGCAGCAGCGTCGTTTCACCAACCGATGTACGAACCGTGGCTGAGAGTTGAAGCATTATTGGCGTACACTTACATTAACTTTGTTTTGGCGAACAAGTTGCAAATGTTGGTGGGAAGCATACAGTGACGACAACTGACAACACATGAGATGAGAGCTAGTGAAGTATACTTGAAAAAAAAAACTATGGCTATCGTGTGTCCAAAACCAAACTACTTGGCAAATTGGAAACCACAAGTCGCAAGTGCATGTAACATCCATGCACGCACTACTGAGAGAGTACCGACAGAGGGGTGGTGACTCAATTGGGTTGTTATAACCCCACCATCCATTCTCACAAGAAAATAAATATAACCCATCTCAAACCAAACCTCCACCATCACACACCACACCACCCCAAACTTTCCATTGCATAAGTTATACAAACTGCTTGTCAAATATGGTTACAACCTAATAAGAACCCATTAGGTACCAATAAAAACTCATTAGGTAGTTCTTTTGTTTGAGTTTGTATGCGACTCTTGACGCAGGGTCCACATGTAAATCTAGCCACACTATTTTGCGCAAAGTAGCGGACTGTCAAACTAATTCATCTGCAACAAGTTTTGATCAATTTCTCTAAAATTTGAAGGTGTGAACGCGAGGTTTTAGTTTTAGGGTCCGACTCTTTGACGCGGGGCCCACATATAAGTCCAGCCGCACTACTCTACATAAAGTAGCGGACTGTCAAGCTAATTCATCTGCAACAAGTTTCGGTCAATTTCTCCAAAATTTTAAGGTGTGAACGTGAGGTTTTAGTTTTAGGGTCCGACTCTTGACGCGGGACCCATATATAAGTCCAACCGCACTACTTTGCACAAAGTAGCGGACTGTCAAGCTAATTCAACTGCAACAAATTTCGGTCAATTTCTCTAAAATTTTAAGGTGTAAACACGAGGTTTTAGTTTTAGGGTCCGACTCTTGAGAGGCGAGGCTCCAGGCTTTTGAATTCTTAACGGGTTGAGAGCCTTTTGGACCCCAAAACAATACCAAACTCCCAAACACCCTCCAAACTATCTGTTCGTAAAATCTAACCCAAACCAAACCATCTATTAGGCGAACCCATTACAAATCAATCCAAATGAGCTCATTATAGAAACCAAACCAATAAAACCAATAAACCCAACCCAATTAACAGGGCTAGTGGTGAGTACGTGGCAACTACAGTTACCAACCAGCATCTCATCTCGATCGGCAACCTGAGGGCTGGTTTGGGAGTAAAGGGTTATTAACCCTGCCTTGGTTTCCACCTATGGGGATTTCCCTGGTTAATTTATTTCCCTTGATTTCCCTTTCCACCGTTGCCCCCTTCCCCTTGGCTGTTTGGCACCAAAGAAAGAAAATAAAGGGAAATTAGAAACAGGCTGCTCGGAATGAATGAACTGACATCCTCCTCAAATTAGAAACGCATCATTTTGGAACATTCGGCTGCATGCAAATACCACTCGATCAACAACAAATATTTGTCAACAACATTCGGCTGCATGCAGCCAACGGTTCGCAACACAACAGAAGCTACAGTATGGAGTACTTGTTGGGCAACTGCTTGAGGCCAGTAGCCGAGCAATATTTGTTAACAACAACAACACATGTGGATTTACGGTTACAGCAAAGTTACGACTACAACACATAGTAGAAACAGAGCATTCAAATATATGGAAGTTATTCTTTAGCTTCCTGAGCTCCTCCTTGACACAGATTTGTAGTCTTTCTTCCATCTAGCTTAGCTGGGTAGCATCTAATTTGCCATTTTCAAACAGACAAGTACCTTTAGGATCTTGGCGACTGACTCTCGGATCATATAGTGCTTCCCATCAGGGCTCTGCAATTAACAAAAAAAGTGAAATAATTTAGCCATGTCAGCAGCAGAAGGTTCACACAAAGCAAAATTTTACATGGTTAGACATAATGAGACAAGTAAGTTTTTCATGAACCATACACTGAGCATATTCAAAGAGACATACCTGATTTTCCGCTTTAGCCACATTAATCGAACATTAGGATTCTTGGTTATAATGAATATCTTCCTATGTGTCTTAGACTCAAAGACATCCAAAGCATATAACTTCTCCTCATCGGTTAATTCAACCATAGCATCCACTTGATTGACACACTTCTCAATTGAAAATTCTTCCTCACCCCTTTTCCTTTCTTCAAGAGCTTGCAAAGTTTTGTTGGTTTGGCTCTTTTTGTACTCCACATATCCCTCAAGAGCATAGCCAATTTGACTTTTCTTACGCTTTCTCCCACTTACACCTCCTTCCTGTCTTGAATCTTGAGCTTCATTGCATTCATTGTGTGCATTAGAAGTCTCTTAGCCATCGAAACTCGAAGCAAATGGATACGCACCCAAGTGACTGCTGCTTTGTTTAGAGTTACTTCTTTCAACAGGAGGTGCAGGAGGAGGAACAACAGGAGCAAAAGGAGGAGGAGGTGTAGGAGCAGAAGGAGGATCCACTTGCATGGTTGATGTGAAGTTTAGATTTCATATAGCAACACTTCCTATTTTCAAGAGACAATTGGAACTCATATTAGAACCACAAAATTATTTGATGTTGAAAGCAATAGATTAAGTTATGCAAGTGAGGGAACTTCACCTTCATATAGTGCTTCCAATTGGTAAAAGTGGGGAAATGGCTTTTTGCGAAACTTCGCTACTCTTGGGTGATTCTATTGAATGTAACAGAAAAGGATAATTAGTTAACAACAATAACGTAGTTGCTTCTTAGCATATTTTATATAGACTCCAAATGACTTACCACAATTAGCTTCTCCCATACTTGTGGTTCCGTTAGTATCATACACAAAGATTCATTCCAACCATTACCACTATCTCTTTTAGCATCTCTTAGTGCCTTGTAATTAGCTTTGAACTCCTTCTCCTGCACCTGCTTCTTTGAGAAATGAGCTATGGGAAACTTCTCGTTCAACTTGCTAGTGATAATCCTCCAGCCCTCCGATACCTAACCATTTTGACCTTTATATTTGGGGTTATCTTTGTACTCAAGTAATATTTCAACAAGACATTTCTCAAAAGGAGTTCCAAGCAGCCCTATCAACTTCTCCTACTATGACTGCATTTATCAAAACATGTTAAGATGAGGTACAAAGAAACATAAGCAAGATCAAGGTGCCTCAAAAAATAGAAATTCAAGTACAAAAATAACAATTGCATTAAAAAAGGCACTTATTACAATAATGTTTGCAGTAGAAAGTTTCAAAAATTACATAAGCAAAACATACACAAACTAGAGGAATCAAACTAGACTAATCATTATTATTATAAGCAGCCCACATTTGGTGTGCAATCTGATCTCTTAGAGTACTGCCACCATTTGATTCTGCCTCACTTGCATAGTTGTTGTCCCCCTCCGGCACATCAACATATTGATCTGTTGGGATATACTCTGGTTGGTCATCCAGCCACCCCTCTTGACCATTTTGCCCTCTAATTATATTGTGAAATGCAACTACTGCAGCTGCAATCTTGAATTGATTCTCTATTAGATGGAAAGTGCCTACTTTCAAAATTGGAAATCTCTTCTTTAGAACACCAATGGCCCTCTCTATATGGTTGAGAAGCAATGCGTGGCAATGGTTAAACAGTTCTTTGTAGTTTGCATAACCACTTTGAGATGAATGACGCCCTATACTCACTGAGATGGTACCAAACTCCTCGATATGGGGCAATAAAGGATGATGTATTTGTGTACCCACCATCTACAAGATAGAACTTCCCCTCTGGCACAATAAATCTTTTGCTAACAGCAGATCTAAGGACTCCTGCATCTGATGCTGACCCTTCCCATCCACATGAAATGAATGTGAAGTTAAGGTCGAAGTTATAGGCTAACATAACATTATGTGATATGGCTCCCTTCCTATTTCTGTAGGGAGGGGCCTTGTCTTCTACGATGGTGATTGGTATATGAGTGCCATCGATTGCACCAATGCAATTCTGCACGGAAGGAAAAAAAATAAGGACTTGGCACGCAAGGAAAGAAAAGATTGGGGAAAGGATTATACACTTGGAAAGAAAAGATTGGCACCTGAAAGAAGGGCATAAAACGAGGATCTGTCATTATTTTGATATGAGTTTGGAATGAACTTGGAAGTCTCACAAATCGATGAGTTAAGCAGGAATTATTTTTGAAAACTTCTGTTATTTTCCTATGGATTGTCTCGTCGCTGTGTTGAAAAGCTTTCTATAGCCTTTGGTTGCTAGCATTGTGTGAGAGCATAAACATGAACATCCCAAGCTGCTCCTCAATAGCAACACCTTGTGTGTCATGGAGCAAATTCTCTCTTCTAAGAAAATTCATTGTGGCTTTAAATATTTTAGGCTCCAATTGGAACTCAACTTTACACCAACTCGGGTGCCCTTCAAGGATTTCCTTCACCTTTTTGGCACCAGGAAGAGAAGATGTGTGTACAAGCATTTTCTCTTCTTGTAGGTACGGAATTATGGTAGGAATAAGTACAAAAAATAGCTCATCATCCTCTTCCTCCTCCTCCAATAAGAACTACCTAACTTGCTCCTCCCAAGTTCCCATTATCTAGTGTATAGTAACCCATCAAATAGAACAATAAGATAAAATTAGGAGTGTACAGAGCGTAACTGCCGGTCAATTTGGAAATTTGGTAAGGCTAAAAGGCAATGGATAGCTAACAATAGATAGCTAACAAAAGATCTTTCTATCCCCAGATTCTCAACAGCATGCACATAATAACATGACATAACAATTTCACAATAGATAGCTAACAAAAGATCTGATTCAAACTTATAGTCAAAACTGGTAACTTTACTGAAAATACATCAACTGTATGGAAACAAACAAAAGCATTCAGTGACAATTTGTTTCCAGTTAACAAAATCCCAGAAATAAACAAGATCAAGATTTGTTTCTAGTTACAGAATTCAGTATAAGCATTCAGTGACAATTTGTTTCTAGTTAGAGTCCAAACAATTAAATTCTGCTAGACATTCTAAATTGATAGTTACAAATTATCAAATAACAGGTTAAATGGAGGCTTGTGACTGGTTTATGGTGCTAATAATTATCTTCTATATATATATATATATATATATATATATATATATATATATATCCTTGAAAATAGTTTAAATAAGGTTATTAACTGGTCACGCATGCAACTGATGTAAGGTTGGAACCTACCATCTTTTCTACTCAGTAGTTGCCATAAGAGTAGCTAATCGATGCTTTGGATAACAAATAGGAAAAATAATATGTGTAGCATGAGTGTATGACAGAATTTGACTTCCTCTAACAACCAGTAGAGTGAGGAAGAACACCACATGGGTTAATCCCTAGAAATGTTGTTGACTTCTTGTTACAGCGTTGCAACTCCTGTTACTCGACAAAACAATGAAATGCACAGCACAAACTTACTCGAGCAATGTACTACAAATCTACAATCACAGATATGAAATAGCACTATAAGGTGAGAAGAAAGCGCAAATAACTGCCAAAAGCATATTCAAAGAGGAGCTAACATTGCCCATGAGGGAAATATTAATCTGTTGGTGACTATTCCATGCTTAACAACTTTCATCTATGAACACTTCGTTCCCACGTGCATCTACTGTCGTGCAAAAACACAATGATGCATTCTGTTAAACTAAGAAGCAAATTCATACTGGACTACTGAGCAAGGTAATCAGAAGGAGAATGATGCACGCTATCAGTCACAGTGAAAGCAAAGATCAGTTACCTGAGCAATCTACACTAGCATTGTTTTCAAGCAGCCATAATCTAAGTACTTGTTGGTGTGGTCAGTTACCTGATGGCTGATGGGGAGGTGGAGGTGGCAGTGGAGTCCGAATCGGGCAAGTCCACCGCCGTAGGAACTGCGTCAGGTCGTCATTCGCCGTAGGAACCGCACTGCCATAAGATCTGCAAGAACTTTTGTGAGTGTGAGGTGAGGTGAAAAGAGGAGAGGAGAAACCCTAGCATGGCAGGGAGAGGCTGGCGGAGGACTTACTCGAGCAGGCAAGAGGGCGGAGGCGCGGCAGGTCATCGGCGACAAGCAGGAGGGAGGGCGATGGCGGAGGAGCAAGCGACTGCGGCGGCGACGTTCGACGGGGGAGACGGATGAGTCGGCGGCGGTGTTCGACGGGGGAGATGGACGAGTTGGCGGAGGAGGAGGAGATAGGGGGCGGCAGTGGAGAAGGAGACGGGGGGTGGCGGAGGAGGAGGAGACGCGGGGTGGTGGCGGCGGCTTTCTGGCGAGATGGGCGAGACGAGGAAACGCGGGGAAGACGGTGTCCTCGGGACGGGGACGGGCGCTCGATGCCTAGAGGCCAGGAGTCGTTCCGCGCGGAAGATTGGGCTGAGATGGGCCGGACTTCCCCACCTAGCAGGTTTCCAAAGATGCTGGTGAACTGGCCCGTGGGAACTTTTCGCGTGGGCCACCGACACGCGGAAATGGTTGGGAACCCGTTGGGGAATTGGGCTGCCAAAGGTGCCCTAAGAGGCTAAGACGTACGTGCGAGAACGAATCGAATATGGCAGGGAGTAGAGTGAGCATGGAGTGATCGTCACTGGTGTCTCTCCCTGCCGACAGATCACCCTTCGGCCAAGCCCAGCCAACCAAGCAGGTCGGTCCAGCTAGAGCCCAGCACAAACTAGCTAGCTTCAAATTAAGTTGTTTCTTCAAATTTGTTTGAACAATGTGAATTTCAAGTCTACACCACTTCTTCAAACTTGTGAGAGTCTCAGCATGTGTCACCACCATCATAGGAAAAGAAAATGTACACGTGTCACTGGATCACACGAATACTCGTGGCATCTTTTACACCGTGAGTCCGCAATGACACAGTTGGTAGCAGACACTGTTGGGCCAAATAAAAAAGAACATTAGCGGCACCAAGAAAATTAAAGATCGCGGGTGTCAGTTGTCGCTTCGCGGAACCCAAGCCGTGGGAGAATATGCCAGGGATGAGACATGAGAGGATGTATCCAGATTGATGAGCGTCACATCGTGATCAGTGTAGGAGCAATCAGCAGACGCCACTCTCTCGATGAAACTTAAACCAATTAATCGATCTCCAGTCGACGACAAATCTAAGATTATTCAATACTCCATCCGTTCAAATTGTAAGTCGTTTTAATTTTTTTGTTTATAGATATTGTTATGCAACTAGATATATACTATATCTAGATGCATAATAATATTTATGAAACTAAAAAATCTAAAACGACCTACATTTTGGAACGGAGCGAGTACCAGATTTTGATAGTTTGAAATGCTCAAATGGAATAAATGAGCATATTAATTAACAATGCACGTACAGGCAGCTGAATAAACATGGATCAATTTGGGAAAATATGCAGTGGAAACCATCTGCTTTGTGAAAACATGAAGACTGCAAACATGAATCGTCTTATCGCAGATATGTGGTGTATCATGAAGCAACCGGTCATGTGATGCATTTTACATTTTAACGCTAGCACGTCTAAACACCTTTTCCTATTAGATGACTCCTCTCTTCCAAATGTGCTGCTAGCCCCCATTGAAATTTACAACTCATGACCATAGTAAGTGGTGTACAGTATTTGCAACTCGGAGTGTAGATGGATTGCACTTTGAACAATTGGCTGAATACAACTCGAGTTGCAACTGCGGGGTGTATTTATTGAACTGAGGAGTTAGGAATATCCCAATTTAATGTGACAAAGGAAGTAGGTGTGCTACAGTATTTGCAACTCGATTTTATGGCTACAAAGTTTTGTAGAGGTTTGCATATGTTGTAATGTTCTACTCACTCTATTTTTTTATTAAATGGTATGTCCACTGACTATATTTTGATTTTATTTTAGGACTTGTAATGGATTTCATTAATTTGGAATAACTTTAACTCTTTAAGTAAACCAACTATACAAGGTTTATATATATTATTTATTCAGTAGTAATTTGTATGTGTGGACATAACATATTCAAATTTTGAGTTTTCATGTACATAAAAAGATTGGAATGTGTATTTGTACTTGGGTCTTAAGAAATTACACTTCAAATATATATTGCCAAAATGTTATTAGCTGCAAGTGAAAAGTTAGTAACTAAATCTGAGTGCACGGGAAATTCTTTGTTTGAAGGGTGGTGTTTTTCGTTACCAACTTTTTTGGTTTTTCAAGAAAGGATGGGGATAACCCGCAACTCGTAGCGCTATAAAAAACTGCATGACCCCACTATCCTAACACCCCGTGTCCAACAATAATATGGTTAGAGGAGTAGACCGCAGGCTACATGCATGGCTATATGTGAAAAAAAAGACTACATTTATCTTAAAATTACCATAACTTTTGAATGAGATTTTTGTTTCAAACTTCATTTGTACCTTTGTATTCCACAAGGCGAGATGAACAAAACTAGACCCGACTTGCATATGTTTTGAAGATATTTATATTAGTAGCAACTTATGTGTAAAGGTGTGATGGGGTTATCAAAGAAGTTGCTACCTTGTATATATTAAAGTTGCTGTCACAGAAATATAGTAAAGTTATCACATGGTATGCACATTAGTTGCTATCTCAAAAATATATTAAATTTGTTACCTGGTATGCACATAAGTTGTGACTGTAAAAACTATATAATAAACCTTCTACAGAGTACCAAATATGCATAACTTGCTATTAGTAGAAATATACTAAATTCGATACATAGTATGCACATTGCTATCGTATAAATTATATCAACCAGTATAATAACTTATCTAATATGTCCCGTAGTAACTTATGTAAAGATCATGTGGTGACTAGGTAAATAATATGAAGGTAAAATTTATTTGTGTAGCAAGTTATGTATAAAAGGTTTGCACATAAGTCGTTAAACACTTAATATACAAGTAGCTACTCCACAGTTAGCTTGCTAGTATATAAAAAAATATTTCAAAATATATTAATCATCGGTCCTGTTTTGTAGATCTCTACACAAGGAATATAATGGTGCAAACGAAATTGAAAATGAACACTTCATAGAGAAGTTATCGCATTTTTTAAAACAAAATAAGAAAAAGATTGTGAGCCATAGTGACCCATGTTACATCCCGCTTCAATTGCATGTTGATGCATGCCGCGATCATGCGTTCAACTCAGACTCTTAACTGCAGGCCGTGGGCCACGTGTAGTCACGCGCTAGCAATCCGGCACGGCACGATCGATCGGCAGTAGCTTTTTCCTCTGACAAATCTTCATTACCAATTGAAGTGGAATATCTGCGCATTTAGGTCCAGAGTTCAACTTGGGCCCGTTACAGGCGTACAGTCAACAGACTTGTTGGGCTTTCGGAGTTGACGTGGACTTGTATAATTTAAAGCCCATTATGAGAACAAGCATGCTGTTTTCATGGTGAAGCTTGGACTTTAGATGGGCCGTAGCTCAAAACCATGGCCCGGTAGGCCGGTAAAATTACCTTTTCTGAATTGTTTGGTTCCTTTTCTCACGTCGGACTGTCGGAGGTGATTTAATTGATGTTATTTTTACTAGTATTACTACTAAGATACATAACATACACCAGTAACGATCCGTGCATCTACAAAGTGCATCCCTACTAGTACAGTTCAATGTTTCATCTCTTGAGTTCTTCTCATTTTTCATACATTCTCTCGCGTTCTTTTTTTACAACACAGGGACAGTATTGTATAGGAGCCATAGTGAAAATATTTGCTTTCGCTTCCAATACTGAAATTCCATAGAAACGTTACAGGACTATCTTCTGCCATGCAAAGTTCATGTAATTCACAAGCCTTATAAAAGTGTATTGCTTGTTCTGCAATCTACAAAAAAGTCCATGTAATGCACAAGCCCTGTAAAACTGTATTGGTTGTTCTAAGGTTCATGTGGTTTACAAGCCCTGTAAAATTGTGTATGCGAAATTCTTGGTCTCTCCCTACAAGTTAAAGTATTTGTGTATTTTGGTTGAGAGTTGAACTTAGGCCAGTTCCATACGTCAACAGGCCTAATTGGGCTTTGAGTTGACATGTTGTACAGTTTAAAAGCCCATTATGAGAAAGCATGCCACTTACTGTTGTTTTCTTCGCGGCGAAGTTTGGGCTTTAAGCGGACTGAAGATCAAAAGCAAGACCCGAAAGCGGACTGTAGATCAAAAGCGGATCCTTGGGGTGATATTTCTTTCCTTCCGGTACTGAAGTTCCGTATAGAGATTTTAGGCCTTGTTTAGCTGCTGATTTTAGGTGTCCAAAATCATTGTGCTAGTACTGTAGCACACTGTAGCATTTTGTTTGTATTTGTAGATTCGTCTCGCAAAGTACAACAAAACTATGCAATTAGTTTTTAATTTTGTCTACATTTAGTACTCCATGTACCGCAAGTTTGATGTGATGAGGAATTTTCTTTTTAGATAGTGTTAAAGTTGGGAGTTTGGGAACTGAAGAGACTAGAGTGGTGTTTGGATACGAGGTGCTAAACTTTAACAGTGTCACATCGGATGTTCGGATGCTAATTAGGATGACTAAATATGAGCTAATTATAAAACTAATTGCAGAATCTTGTGCTAATTCACGAGACGAATCTATTAAGCCTAATTAATCTATCATTAACAAATGGTTACTGTAGCACCACATTGTCAAATCATGAACTAATTAGGCTTAATAGATTCGTCTCGTGAATTATACTCCATCCGTGCAATTAGTTTTGTAATTATCCTATGTTTAATACTCCTAATTAGCATCCAAACATCCGATGTGACATGTGTTAAACTTTAACAGGAGTGTTCACCCCCTATGACTACTTCCTGTACTGCAAAGTTGGAAGGGTTCACGAGCCCTGCAAAAATTGTGGTTGCGTGTTCTACGATCTACACAAAATGGCCGTTGGTGACAAGACTAGAGAGAGAGAGGAGTTTCCCTAGAGAGAAACAGAGGAAGATGTGATCATCCGCGGCGAGGGGAAGAGCGGCAAGGCGACGGCGACGGCGAGGCGGCAATGAGCAGCACCACCGCCCATAGCTACCCGGAGAGCGTCGGTTCCTGCTGGCCTCCGACACCACCGACTCCCCCTCCCACTCTCCCTTCCCCGGCGGCGGCGGCGGCGGCCCCCCGCAGCGCCCCCGTGAGGCGGCAGCTGGACTTCGCGGCCGCGGACGCGGACGCCGGCGCCGGCTTGGGCGACGACCTGGAGTACGGGGAAGACATCATCAGCGCCGTGGACGACATTGAGCGGGGCTACGAGGCCAAGCGACGGGCCCCGCCGTGCGTCTGCCGGCGCGGCGAGTGTGCGGTGCGTCGGGACGAGCAGGGCCGGTGGACGTACGTCTGCTCGTCGCAGCCGGTGAGCCTCTCCACTCCATCCCAAAGATCCTTTTTTTTTCCCTCGATTTTTGCTCCTTTTTGCGGGAAATGATGGTTTCTGAGACTGCTTTGGGTGGGGAAATTCAGTCCGTGGGGAGGATTTACTGCTTAGATGGGGAAATTTGGGTTTTTGAAAATTGGGGTGAAATGTGTTCGGATAATATAGGCGGATTTGAGATTATTAGAATCTGGGGGGTTGTGGGAGCAGAATGCTGGATTGCAGAGAGTGTTTCTTGGATTCCTCAAGCTTGCAGGTGTTTTGCTTGGCTTGGTGATGTCCAAGCTGCTTTTTTTTTTCCGAGTGAGCAGCGGGTTTCGGTTGTCGAGTTGGATGGAATGTAGTGGTCCTAGGGGAAATTGCGGCTTGTCTGGGCTCAATTTGGCAGTAATCTGTCACTTTCTGCCAGGTGGGCTGAAATTGGGGGTGTTGGTATCCCCAGTTGCCTGTAAAGAGAGATTTAGATGCGATTCAGTTTGCTGCAGAATTTATCCATCCATCACTGATCCATTTTACTAGTTTTCTTTGGAAGAGAATTTAGATGACCTTGGTCAGCAAGTTGAGTGTAACTGTGTACACCTTGGATATAGTAGTTATTTTTGTTTTTATGCAGATTATAGCAACCCTTTTTGACCAAAGTTATTATTACCAAGTTTAGTAAAGGTTCTGTGTCACTTCAATATGGACGAAGTTCTCGTTATGCCTTCAGCTATTATTACAAAACTGAATCTCATTTTTTTCACCAATTCATGTATACTGTATAGTGGTCAAATTGGTGATACTGCATGTCAGTGTATAGTGGTCAAATTGATGATATAGGATGCCATAATTATGCACCCTTGCCTAATTTTAACTACTAAACTTCTTAATCTCTTTAATGCATCTCCTGTGCCAGTGCCCTCTTCTGATTAATGCTATTCTCAGAATGTTGTGAATTTGTTGCCTTTGCCTGTAGCTGCACAATTTTTGTGTCCCTGTGACTCAGCGCCAGAGATTTTTAATGGACATAATAGAAGCAGCTTAGTTCTCTTTGTGTTCTGTTTCCTCGACTTCTGCACACTTATTAAGAAAAAACACAAGATGACTATGTGACCCTACTAAATTTGTGTGCTTGGTACCTCATCTCAATCATTTGCCTCCAGAACATCTTATTTTACTGACCTGATCAAATGTATGTATCTTGTAAGCCATTGGAAGAAACATGTATCCATGTCTCTTCTTGCAATCCTACAACATTAAAGGAAAATGTCACCTTTGCATTCCTGAAATGACAAATAAAAAAATATCTTCATGTATATGTTTTGGAGATATTCCAGGCTTTCAGCTTGTGTAAGAACCAATATAAATGCCTGTGCAAGTTTTCTCATTATCAGAATAAATGTGGCCGCAGGTGCCGCCCTGTTTTCTTAATGCTTGACCAGTGGACAATCACTTAACATGTACTGTAGCCCACATTCAATAAAAACGTGTGGCACTGTTGTCTGATTTTTTAGAATTAACTATTTTAGTAATATATCCACCACCCAACCATATGCGCATGCAGCGCACATAATGTAGTAGGCGATAAAGCAGTACTATCTCGTTGCAACGGTGATGTACGGTCAACTGTTTATTTTTAGACTCTAGGAGTTGTTTGTAAGTTCTCTTTTTACTGCAAACCTGCTGTTATGTTCATTACAAATCAATCTCTCGAAACCTTAACTGCAACCTGCTTTGGTGGTGTCCAAATATAAATATCATAATGTCATTTTTCCAAAAACACATATATTTATAGCTTCAAGTTTTAACTCATAACCATATCCTCGCATTTTCCAACTTTCCGTAATATGCCCTTACACATGTCTTTGAGAAAATACAATAATGACCCCTAATTTCCCAAGATAAAATAGCTTTGTGTTGATGTTTATGCATGAAAGTTTGTGCAAGTTCATTCCATTGTTTAGAGATGCTCCAATTTGAATCCCACTGTATTTACTTTTGCTTTAATCTTCTAAGAATTGAGTTTTATATTCTTCAGTTATGCAATGTCTTTCAAATAACTTGTAAAGTATTTTGACTCACAAATATTTATGTTTGTTCATATAATTACACTAATTGTCATTTATATAGTTGACAAAGTGTTTACTTGTTAAACATGACTTTTCAGAAGTGCAAGTATGTTGCTCTATGCGAAGAAGCTGGTCTTAGTCCTGAATCACAGCCTGCTGTTAGGAGCCATCCTAAACCAAGCAATCCTTGTGTGTTCAACATTCCAAGCAATCATGTGCCTGAACCTAGAACACCAGTTGATAATGTTAATCCCCGAGGTGCTGGTGCTACTACTCCAATTAATGTCAGCCCCCAGGCTCCACTTAATTCCACTTTCCAAGGTGCTGGTACTGCAACTCCAGTTCATGTGCCTGTACCTAGAACGCCAGTTAATAATGTTAATCTCAGAGGTGCTGGTGCTACAACTCCAGTTAATGTCAACCCCCGGGCTCCACTTAATTCCACTTTCCAAGGTGCAGGCTCTACAGCTGTGGTTAAAGTGAGCCCCCGAGGGGCTAGATCCAATGATGAATGGCCAACCTGCAAGTGTACAGCAGGGAAGTGCAAAGTATTGAGAGTGAACAAAGAAGAAGCCTACTATGTATGTCCTATACCCAAGGTAATGTTTCCTATGGTAAATACTAAATAGTGTTCTGCTTTTTGTTTCGCTTTAAATATTTTAGTGCGTCCTGGTATTATTATTTAATAGTAGTCTGTTATAGTTTCCTTTATTAACTAGATATTCTAGCTCCTGAGATAGTATAATACTACCCCCACCAGAGAAAACATGATGTTCAGACCATCTTGTGCTTTGACCTTCGTTAATTGGTCTGCACACCCTCCAGTCAGAACGTCATGTTTATCCGACCAGAAGGTGTATCATACAGTTTCCCTTTTTTAGCACTAGTCCCAAGAGAAGTAGTCAAATAAATCGAGGGAGAAAAGGCTTCAGATGGTTCTCTTTTTTTGTGAGAATTTGAACTATGAAGTAACATGTACTGCTGCCTACTAGCAGTATATATTTCGGTGAAGTTGCTCCTGCAATCCTACAGTTGCATAACATGCATACCAAGCCTGCTAAGAGCCAGGCGGCATACCAAGCCTGCTAAGAGCCAGCCTGCCTACTAGCAATATATATTCCCCCACCCACTCGGATTTCAGCCATAGGACTTCTTGGCTGCCCATCACATTCCATGTTTGCCAGACATCCTATTCATTTTCTTTTTAAAACAGAAAAACAAACGTATGTTTTCCTTCCAGTAGTAATGCTAGAATATTATACTTCATTTTCTACTTATGAACACTGAATGCTAAGACTTCTACATTTTAATACTATTCAACTAGATTCTATTGACAAAACCTAACTGGTTCTGCAAGTTTAGGCAGTTATAAGCCAATTTATTAGGCCATAGACGATAGCAATATAGCATCAAGAACGTAAATTTAAAAAATCCAACATCTTTCTCTGAAATAGCTCTTAGATGTATTGTTAGATAACTTTTGTTGAAATAATCTTTCGTGGCTTGTTGAGTTGTTTAGAAAGTGTAGATTTGTTAAGCAACCATTCAAATCACAGTTGTAGCAACTCTTAGCCTTTCTAGAAACTAGTCGTAACCATTCAAATCACAGTTGTAGCAACTCTTAGCCTTTCTAGAAACTAGCCGTAACTTGATGTTAGGCTCACAATCCATAATTTTAATCTACATGCAATTGATCAAGCTTCAGAAGCGAGAACAAGATCCTGTTGCATTATTTGACCTTGGGCCGCATGCATAATTTTAAGACCTGGTGCCTTTTTTCCTAAATAAGTACATCCACTAGTCATTTAGCAATTCCTTTTTTTAATTCCATACTGAAGGCTAGCACGAATAATAAATTTATTACTATCCTTGACCAGTAATAGAATGTGGATGGTTTATGACCGTAATTCTGTCTCTAATTCTTTGTGGAGCAATTTTATAGGTTTCATGTGCATTTTTCATCACTTTTAAATCAACCAGTTCGGTCTAAATGTTCATATGAAAAATATAAACAAGCTATCCAATCCGTGTTCCTGCCAATCATTCTATTATTTGTTAACTTGTGACGATTGATGAGATGATTGCCATGAGATAAGAATCACCTATGATTGTTCTTTGCTCGTTATCAGAATCCATCGTTGGACCTCTACAATTACAATCTGTATGCATCATGTACGGTAATGCTGTTATGAATGAATCTTTGTCACATTACTATTTATTCTGCAGGGAAAAGGTGCATGCACTCAGAAGGTTCCAGTCCATGTCCATGCTGCTGCTAATGACCTACTACAAACTGGAGATGACAACACAAGAGGAGGGGATAAGGATTCGAAGGACGAGCCTGCTGAGAAGGAAGCTCATGGGAACAACAACCTAGTTCGAGTGGGAGACAACAATGCAAATGCATCGGTCAGTCATGCTCAACCCGAAGACAGTGAGTGGCCATTTGATATTGTCAATAATGACGTTGTGCCCACAGCTGAGGCAACACCCCGAGCTGCAGTTCATCAGGGATCACCAAGTATGCTGCGCCAGCCGATTGCCACGGTGGAAAAAACACCCACAAAATCGCCCATGCCACCTTACAGTACGCGCAGTCCCATGACTCCATGCTCAGATAGCATCTGCTTCGGATGTGGTGAGAAGGGTCACTGGATCAAGGAATGTCCTAAGCCATCTCAGAAAAATTGTTTCCATTGCGGCATGACTGGTCACTGGAGGAGCAATTGTCCCCAACTGCGAAGATCTTAGAAGCATATGGTGAACTGATGGCCTCATTCTGCCTCTGGTTAATCGGCTTGCGCATGGTAGTGAAATATATATTATATGTAGTGAGTTAGGCTGGACAAACGGCTAAAAGACCCTCTCGTAGTTTTGGGCCTAGTAACTGCTTAGGGTTTAAGGTATTAGTGTCTTAATGTAGGTTGTAATAATTCGTGTCTTTTGTGTTTATATGCTGTAACCCGTAAGTAACTGCTTACTAGTTAATATCAGAAGGGTACCTTTCAAGAACGGGATGAACTGAGGATGTTGTATCCTTGAATCCTTTGCTGCTGTTCTTTGCTTTTCTCCATGATCCGTCTTTGACTACCAACTGGTGTTAAGTCATCAGAAGTTTAGTTTTTGCACGGATGTGTTGAATACAATGTGTTCCGATGTGTCAAAAATCTGGCCTTCTGGCAATTATTTACATTGTTTATGAAACACAGATGACAATCTGACGCGCACCTCCCATCTGTTACCTAGACTCAAATTGTGCTTGGCCAAACTTGTATGTGCGACCAAAGCGACCAAATTCTGATGCGTATGTACCACTTTGATTTTCGATAGAAATTTCCGAACGGATTTTCGCAGAAATTGCCCGAACGCTGGTCGAATCCTCGCGACTGAATTTCGGCGGCTTGCGAAACGCTCCCGTGGTTCAGCATTCAGAGTTTCAGTCCGATGCTGATGGGTTGTTCTCTGAATTCCTTCGGTTTCAAACACGGTCGCTGGGCCGTTCACTCAGTCAGTCAGTCAGAGCCAGGCATATGCACATGTGAACAGCCCAGGACTCTTCCTCCCCCTTGACCCGACCGACCGAGAAGCTGACCCGCCGGCGATTGACGCCGGCCGGCCGGCGGTCGTCCCGTGGTCAGTCACGGTTAGCTGATCGGTGGCCTGGCGCGTGCGCCCGCGGATCTGCAGCCAGCCGTGGAATCGCCGGAGCTGGTCGGTCGGTCAGAGCTGGAGCTGGGAGATGAAGCCCGGCCGGAAACTTCTCCGCTTTGACTCCGAATTCGCTTCGTCATGCGAGAGGAAGGATACGTATACTGTCCGTATGTGTTGGACCGTGCACGGACGGCCACACATACGTATGTGTGTGTACGTGCTACCATTCTGACGTGGATCCGGACAGGTCGGGACCTTTTTTCTGAACATTCGTGCGTCGTGTCACGGAATTATTTATGAGCTACCAAATAATAAATCTCCAGATGCAGATAATTTTAATGGAGAATTCTTGGCACTTAATTTCTCGAAATTTTTATGATCTCTATCAAGAATTCTCAACAGTTCATTTGTCACCCTCATTCCTCGTTCCAAAAAAGATTGTCCTCTTTTTTTGGAGATTTCAGACCCATTCACTCCTCAATTCTTCCACCAAGCTCATTACTAAGCTCCTGGTAGACCAGTATGGATTCATCAAATCTAAGACTATTCACGGCTACCTGGCTTGGGCTTTTGAGTATCTCCACATATGCAAAAGCTCCAAAAAAGGAATTGATCATCCTTAAGCTGGATTTTGAAAAGGTCTTTGATAAAATAGAACATCAAGCAATCCTGGAAATCCTGAAGCGCAAAGGGTTTAGAGAAAAATGGATTGGATGGATCAGAGACATTCTTAATTCAGGAACATCTTCCATCCTGATCTCTAGTGCTTAGTCTATTTTTGATAAGCAGCCAGAAGAACACTTTATGTTTCATTTGGCACATGCATTTCCAAATCCACCTAAAGGCTGGATGGACACTTCTCTGACCAATTATTGTCTTGTAGGTTTTAGCTGCAGAGAAAAGGTTGTTTCCCCAGATATAGGACCACTGGTTTTTGTCTGATGAAGCTGGTATTTGCTAAATAACCTTGTAGCTCCTCAAGCTGCTCATATGCTTGGATGGAAAGAGGCAGATGAAAATTCTGGGAGAAGTTTGTTGAGTTCACCTGTTCTTTGCATAGGAGAACAGTTCCGGGAAGGATTGTGAGGGTACTCATCTGTTCCATAGATCACTCTAGAATAGGATCGTGGAACCATCAGAGATAGAGAGCCATCAAAGATAGAGACAAAAGCATTTCCCTTGTAGATGTCCAAAGGTTTGATAATATCTCTCCACCAAAAGGAGCCTTTTTTCTGTTGCCCAAGTAGATGTCCATTAGAGTAATAGTTATCCCAAACTAAACGAACCCATGGGATGTCTGCCTTAGAGAAGAATTTGTGAAGGTATTTAAGTAGGAGTGCATCATTATGTGAAGAAATATTCAGTACACCTAAACCACCTCAGTGGTTAACAATGCTAAAGATCAGCAACTCCTAAACCTCCCTATCCCTAAAAGGGCCGGTACAAATTTTCCAGTGATCCAATATGCTGATGATACCCTGTTAATCATGGAGGCATGCCCAAGACAACTCTCAGTTCTTAAGGAACTCCTTCACAACTTTGCCATGTCAACTGGGCTAAAAGTGTCAACTGTTAATCATGGAGGCATGCCCAAGACAACTCTCAGTTCTTAAGGAACTCCTTCACAACTTTGCCATGTCAACTGGGCTAAAAGTGAACTATAACAAGACAGTCATGGTACCTCTAAACATCATGGATGAAAAGTTAGATTTTCTATCAAACAGCTTCAACTATCAGAAAGGTGATCTTCCCTTCACTTACCTTGGTCTCCCTTTGGGGACAACGAAACCAAGCATTGATGATTGTCTGCCTCTCATCCAAAGAGTTGAAAGAAGATTGAGTTGTACATCCTCTCTTCTAACCTAGGGAGGTAAATTAAAAATGGTGAACTCGGTATTCTCATCCTCCTCCATCTTCTTTGCTTCAACACTTAAGTTGCATAAGGGAGTCATCAAACAACAACTGGATAAATATCGAAAACATTGTCTATAAAGAGCATCTAATTTAAATTCCAAAAAGCTGGCCAAGGCTGCTTGGCCAATGGTTTGTCTTCCTCAGAAGCAGGGTGGTTTAGGTGTACTGAATATTTCTTCACATAATGATGCACTCCTACTTAAATACCTTCACAAATTCTTCTCTAAGGCAGACATCCCATGGGTTCGTTTAGTTTGGGATAACTATTACTCTAATGGACATCTACTTGGGCAACAGAAAAAAGGCTCCTTTTGGTGGAGAGATATTATCAAACCTTTGGACATCTACAAGGGAAATGCTTTTGTCTCTATCTTTGATGGCTCTCTATCTCTGATGGTTCCACGATCCTATTCTAGAGTGATCTATGGAACAGATGAGTACCCTCACAATCCTTCCCGGAACTGTTCTCCTATGCAAAGAACAGGTGAACTCAACAAACTTCTCCCAGAATTTTCATCTGCCTCTTTCCATCCAAGCATATGAGCAGCTTGAGGAGCTACAAGGTTATTTAGCAAATACCAGCTTCATCAGACAAAAACCAGTGGTCCTATATCTGGGGAAACAACCTTTTCTCTGCAGCTAAAACCTACAAGACAATAATTGGTCAGAGAAGTGTCCATCCAGCCTTTAGGTGGATTTGGAAATGCATGTGCCAAATGAAACATAAAGTGTTCTTCTGGCTGCTTATCAAAAATAGACTAAGCACTAGAGATCTCCTCAGAAGAAGAAACGTGCAGCTAGAATCCTACACTTGTGACCTCTACATCCTCCAAAAGTGAGAGATGGTGCCACATTTGTTCCTCAGATGCAACTTTGCCAAGGCATGCTGGGCCTCAATTGAAGTTTGTGTTGTGACAACAAGACCAGTTTTGCAGATTTTTAGGCTTATTAAGGATAAGCTTCAAGTCCGGCCCTTTCTACATGGAAATCATCATCCTGATGTCTTGGAGTATTTGGTGCACCAGAAATAATTGGGTATTCAACAACATAGATCCTACAGTTGAAGATTGGAGGCAAAAATTCATGAAAGAATTTTCTCTACTTCTCTTTAGATCCAAATCTAGTATGGCTCCCCAAATGCATGTCCGGCTGCAAGCCTCGTAATTTTCTTGTTTTTCCTCTGGTTTTGTTTCTGTTTTACTTTTGCTTTGTAGGATCCTTTTATTTGCTTTAATATATAATAAGTAGGAGCTTGTCCCCTCCTGTTTCATTAAAAAAACCGAACAGATGTGTTTCGATAGATGAGATGCCTGGACGGCTGGACCTACATACGCAGCATTTTAAGCATCTTTGGAATATACTCTTTCAAACGTTGTCTTCTACGTCCTCGCTTGACTACAATTGTTTTTTCGTGACAAATTTATAAGCATATGACGTGCTAAGAAGATCTTGCTGATTTGGCAGGAAACTGCATTTTTTGTCATATGCCCATAGTATCACTAGATTTGTCATGGCAAGTATTTTTGACAGCTGGTAATTTGATAACCTAGCTGTCTACAAGAGATCAAGTGCCCAGGTATTTACAAATGAGTTTCGTTACAATTGGTTATAAGGCAGTTGTCGGTACTTTCAAGTACTTTTTCATTAATATTTGCTAGCAGTTGATCTCAGGAAGATAGTTAAAAAATCAAATTTTCATTATTTGATACTTTTTCATATTTTTCTCTGATACTTTCAGGTACTTCCTATCTTTCCATATCATTAAGATTCTTCTGGATGGACGGCAGAGGTGCTTTAACTTCCACGAGCACGTGCGCGCATAGACCAGCGTCAAGTGACGTCTAAATGAATCCTATAATCTCCCAAAGTGTGATCAATGGGAGCACGAGGTGACTGCTAGTAGTCTATAATATAGGTGATTTACTTTTTTGTTCCCATATCTGTAGGCGAGGTGGGTCAGACACTCCAGTTATCAGCAATGCCACCCGAGTCACATTTAGTCAACGTCTCAGACAACAAAATTAAGCTAAAACCAATTAGCTTTTCCTGTCTAAACGTCAAGTATACCTGACTGGGAGGAGTATGTTAATTAGAAGAAGACTCACTATATATGGTAATCTTACTAGGTGTTTAGTCTGAGTATGTAATAATGGGATGATCTATTTCTCGCTCGTCACTTTATTTTGGTTCATAGAACGAAATAGGTTGATCCATCACCAGCTTACTCCTCACAAACTAATAATTAGTATAAACATGAGGGATAGAGTATAATCCCACTAAAATTCATAGAACGTACTCATCATGATCGATTATCTCATCTAGGATGAGGCGGTTCTCAAACCAAACTTCCCTTCGTGCTCGTTGGATTTGAAGGGAATTGTAGATAATTGGAGAGGATTGATAGGGATTAAATTCCCTACAAGGGAAAATCACTCTCAACCCTCTCCAATTCTTCTCGATCCCCTTGAGGAAGGATTAATCGAATATGAAGCAAGCTCATATTAATGGTCAATAGCGTGAGTTGAATAGAGAGATGATTATTGGATAGGTTCAGGAACTCGAATTTCGAGTCTCAAGCAACTAAAAGTTTTCACGTTTTCCCCAATCCCCCCTCAGAAAAGATATATACAGCACGTTTCTTTAAAGAAGTGCCGTACGTGCTGCCACACTAAAAACGCCTTCTTCTATGCTTGATTCAATTGGATCGGCCACCGGGCATGTGTCGAGGAAAAAGGAATCGGCACGTGCCATACTTCCTTTGTTATCCCTTCACACGTGCAACAGATTAAAGCGTCGCACTTTTGCCATCCAGGATCGGACTTTGTGTTTTTGTAATAAAACATTAGGCCATACTGTACATTTGGCTTTCGGTAATTCACAATGGAAAGGAGGAACCAGGGCATTTTCCTTGGTTGGAAACCGAATGTTATCACCTGCAGTCTTGGTGGATTATGACGCCAGCGATAGGAAATTGGTTTGGAAACTTCACTGTAAAAAGGAGCGGCTGTGGTTTATCTTCATTCTTTTGCAATTTGACAAAAAGGAGCTAGAAATTAAAGCATGAACTACACCACAGAGCCTCAGAACAGCGATGGACGGATCGTCCGTGTAAGCATGCAGGAAGGAAGGTGCGAGAAAAGATCGAAGCAGCTGCAGTTGAATGCAGAACGTACATAAATAATGGAATGGAAGGGCCTAGCCTTTTTGTGTAAAAAAAGAAGAGAGAACGAAGGAAAGAACATCTCTGTCTAGTCACCTTCAATTCATCCTCGATGGCGAGTGACGGAGTGAGCAGGACAGACAGAGAGGTAAGTTCAGCCGAGCAGAAAACTTGAGCTCTCTGCGTAGTGGCTCTCGCTCAGTCGCCAGTCAGCCCATGGAATGGGAATAAAAGCATCATGTTGCGATGGCTCGGATTTTCAGTGTACTAGGCAGCGACGTGTTGGACGTATCGCTCGGATCTACCTAAAAGAACATGTTGTAACAGATTACAGATGCAACAACTTGCCAATCTGGTTCACTGACAGTGACTAGAGTAGCCCCACGTGTCAGTGAGAGTGAACTGAAACATGCAAGAGTTGCAGAAAATTAGGCCTGATTTGGTTCACTGACTTATTTTTAAGCATCCGTCACATCAAATGTTTAGATACTAATTAGGATTTTTAAGCATCCGTCACATCAAATGTTTAGATACTAATTAGGAGTATTAAACGTAGCTATTTACAAAACCGATTACATAAGTGGAGGCTAAACGGTGAGACGAATCTATTAAACCTAATTAGTCCATGATTTGACAATATGTTGCTACAGTAAACATTTGCTAATGATGGATTAATTAGGCTTAATAGATTCAGCTACAGTG
>NC_028457.1:27378586-27457726 GCF_000263155.2 Setaria italica
AATAGATTCATCTCGCCATTTAGCCTCCACTTATGTAATGGGTTTTGTAAATAGTCTACGTTTAATACTCCTAATTAGTATCTAAACATTCGATGTGACATGTGCTAAAAATAAGCAAAGGGAACCAAACGCCACCCCGTAAGGTTTTCTGGAGAAACAATTCAGTCCTCGCAGGAACCGAAAATTAACTGCCCCGTAAGATTTTCATAAAAAGCAATTCAGTCCCTGCACATTATTCGTCCTTTTATGCATACCGAGTGAACAATTTCTAATAAAAGGCTAGAATATTAGACCTGGATCGGTGTCTCTTTCGCTGTCCAGGTGCGAAAGAAGAGCCAAAGTTCAGGGAAAGAAAAAGGCAGAAGCTTTTGGTGTCCTTTTCCTGTCCATGTGCTCGTGCTGCAACATAGATCGATCCAAAGGGTAACGCTGCTGAATGGAGATGGCGAGAGCCGTGCACATCATGCATGAGTTGAACGGGTCCACCGCGCGAAATTTCTCAACAAGCCTATCCTCTGTCTGCTCCCGGACGTTTTGTTTTGGGCAGTCAAAGCAGACATCACGAGAGGACAAGAGAGGGCGCGGATTGATTAGTGGACGGACCGGCCAGAAGCCGTCAAAAGAGCTGCCGTTCTTGCAGAGAAGTGGCCAAGTTGCAGCAGGCACGAACTCCTAAGATATCATATATCCTCGTGTGCATGGCTTCCGTCTCCGCGTCTTCTTCTCCATGTGAGTCCATGTATGTGTGGTTGTTGGTTGCATGCGGAAGATTTTTCATTTGTCATTGACAAAACTTGCCCTCTTCATTCCAAATTAGGAAGTGATAGTGTAGAGATCCCATGCACAACTCAAAATTTGCAGGCATTTGTTATCCACAGAGTGGTTCAATTGGTTATTTGTGTTAATCTCTAGTGATAATGTGGGCATGTGAGATGGTTGTCTTAAAGTTTTACTTTCTTCATCAGTTTAAGGCGGCGCTTGGTTTGAGGTTATTGTGGATCGAAATTTCGGTCAATTTGGTACAAACATCTGGCCAAAAGTCACCTTCCAATAGCTTTTTTTAATCCCTAACCAACGGTTATGAGGGTACATGTGCAAATGCTCAAAGAGGTTAGTACAGTGTGCCTTTAATTTCTTTGTCATGTTAATTCTCAACCGTTCGTCAAAAAAACAATTCTCAACCGTCCTATTACCACCCTTTTGATGAGGCTCATAGAGGCTAGGAAGCAACCTTCATCTTTTCAAACTTAATGGGAAGAACAGTAATCTACCCTTCCAACCACATGATCGATGAATGATAAGATAGTGGAGGGATAAGACAGCAACAGTGCATGAACCTGAAATTTCTTTGCAGCTTGGTTAAAATTTGTGTGGAGTTGAGGAAGGTGTCAAGAAGTTTCCTCCCGCTATTAAAATTACAGCTTAGATAAATTATCCATTACTCCATTTCACTAACTAGCATGACACTACTGAAAGTTAGCGCAGAGATAGTGGACTTATTTTGTTAGAAAATGACTTGTTGATGACTTGCATATGACCACTGCATCTCTTGATCGATCTTTTTTAACCGTTAATTAACATATCGAGAAGTCCATATTTATCAAACCCTACAAAACTTTTCCCTCCAAAATGATGCTCGCCTCATCGATCCACCAAAAGAATTTGATTCCATCAGGTTGAGTATTCTCCTCCATGCCCGTTTGCAGTATGCTTATTATTATTATGGAAATTAAACAGCTTCATGTGAAAATCGTTCAAATTTCTGTGAAATTTCTGATGTGCAAACATATATAATGCACAAACCGTTTTTTTTTTTTTTTTGCGAATGAATGCACAAATAGTATATGTACTTCAGTTGGAACAAAATTCATCGTTTGGTCATTTATAATGATATTACAAACAAAATCATACTTCTACCTACAAGAACAGTAAAAAGGGCAACACAGATGACTAGGGAAACCCCTTGGTCCATATTAGCGGTTTCCTAGCAAGGATGGTTTGGTTGACACACAGTAAGAAAAAACCAGCAACCCATTGACCAGCTGCGGAAACAAGAAAAGTAGGGCCGAATCCGAGATTACAGATAAACCAAGGGGTTCAGCGCAAATTAGTTCCATCCTCTCCCTATAAATAGATCCAAGAATCACAAGGAGCAAGAAGGCCATCTCTGGGTACTTTGTATATATATAATCTCTTTGGCTCAATTCCAGAGCTCTAGCTGGTATCTAGCTATATAATTTAAGGTGTAGGTAGCAGCAGATAGAAGCATTAGATTCCAGGAGAATTGGGTTCCAATCTCCTCCATTTGGGCACCTTATCTTGCAGCCATATCTCCAAATCTTGAGCCTCCAATTGCATCAGGGGCCAGTTGAGTGATGCAAAGGGAGAGATTCTTTGGGTCAGTGGCATGCAGCTGGGAGAAGCTTGTGGCATCAGGAAGGACACCAGCTTCTGGGCTTGATGAAGGAGAGTTTGAATCGATCTTGGATTTGTCTACTTGAGGTGAGCTTGCTAATCCGTCCCTGCTAGCTATCTGCCTGTATATAAAGCTTATAGTTTGGGTGCATAGGTTGTGACCTAGATTTGTAGTTGTGTGCATAGGTTCTTGTTCAGTTAACAAAGAGATTGTTCCTGTGGACGAGAAGAGAGAAGATGGCACCCCCTGCAGTGGCGGCGGCGCCGTCGACGACCACCATGGTTTGCGCAAGGCAGGGACGACTCCATCAACGCTACGAAGGATGCTATCGCCTTGTCTCAGGGTAGATACTAGCTCACAACTTTTCCATCAAACATTTGCATTGATTGTTGAGGCGTTCAGAGCTAAGCATGAAGTTAACACATCGTTTGTTAGAAAGAAAAGGGGTTATGATGACTCTCCCCAATACTCAAAGATCACATGAAATCACAACTGAAGAGTTTAGGAACATAAGAGAGCATGTAAGCTTTCACTGTGCTGAAGAAGTAACTGTTCATGCCGAAACGACAACATTATATAGCAAAGATAGACTTCTCGCTCACTTGCATGTTTCTCCTTCATCTTCTATGATGCATGGCTGATCTTTATGTATTTTCCTTTGTCAGATGCATCCCATACATGCTCAGAGAGGAGGATGGGGAAAGAAGCTGCCAGGATGTGCTAGGCAGGCTGCAGGTGCTCATGATCTCGACGCCGAAGCGAGGCGATCTCATCTTCCCAAAGGTGAGGCAACAGAATCACATGATGATCATGCTGCTCACACACACCCTTCAATCAATCCTGTAAAGAATCAGCATATGCAGCAGCATAATTGCTCAATGATATAAGCTAAAAACAAGCTCGCCATGTCAATTATCAAGTGCCCGGATAGAAAAGGAATCGCCATGGGCACACAGAAAAAGCTTAGCTTCTGACGTCTGCCATGCTGCAGGGTGGATGGGAGGACGACGAGAGCATCGACGAAGCTGCGTGCAGGGAGGCCTTCGAGGAAGCAGGCGTCAAGGGCATTATCAGCGTAGGTGGCCAGTGGCCTTGACCTATTCCTGACGTGGCACGCCTCTTTCATTAGTTTATTAGTATATATTACTAGCTGCTGGATTAGTATATAAAATATACATGCATGCGTCATGCATGATAGGCTTTGTCCGTGGGCTTAGTGCCGTGACACGTTTGGATTTTTGTGGTTGCCTTCCGAATGCAGCAGATATGGTAGGATGTTCATGGGTTGCTTCCATGCCAGTCACTTTGGTATGTGGAGGACAGAATGGTCACTCCAGTGGCAAGCAGTTCAGAAAAGTCAAGTGCTCATATCCTCTCATAGGCCATTGATTGCAATATACTTATTTTAATGGTTTTACATATAAGGAAATTTTCTTGATGGAAAAAAAACTGTAGTGCACAATTCATGAAAAAAAAATGTGGTCGACCTTTATTTCTAGTGTTCAAGATTTAAAACCATTGCAAAAGAAGGCCTGCATGATGAGCATGGCCAAACTTGTATATTTCCTTTGATATTTCTAATCCAGTAGGAACAAATACACCGATGGTAGGTGGCCAACAACCCACATGCTGCACAGCCACCATCATGCTTAATCCATGCACATGATTTTCATGTGCTGACATGGAGATATGCAGCATTATTGGCAACGGTGATTCACAGTTTTACTTCAGAGAACGAGAGTATGCCAATGATACACGGCAGCGTTCTTTACTTCTGTGCATTTTTGTGACTGAATTTGAGCTTAAGCAACAAATATTTCGGCCCAAAGTTCATCGCCGAAAATGAAACCATCAATATACAGCTAACAACTGAAAATGCTTCGATTCAGGCAACACCGCTGGGAGAATGGATCTTCAAGAGCAAGAGCAAGCAGAACAGCTGCGGCCTGCAAGGGGCTTGCAAGGGCTTCATGTTTGGACTCCAGGTCACGGAGCTGCTGGAGATCTGGCCTGAGCAGGTCACCCATGGCAGGAGATGGGTGAGCATGTCATTCCACAGCTGCAACTTAATCTGGAGACGTGATTCCAAATCAGCAGCAAGCTCATAGAGTTCTTCCATGAATTTGTGCATATATGTTCAGGTACCAGTTGAGGAGGCGTACGGTCTCTGTCGTTATGACTGGATGCGAGAAGCGCTGGACAAACTGAAGGAGCAGCTGCTGTTCGAGAGCCACTTCAGGCCTCTGCCATCACCTGAGCTGGTGGACTCATCGAGCCTGTACATGGTGATGCCGGCTGTCGCTGAAGGTGCTGTAGCGCTGTGCTGATGCTGATGATAATCTCACTCCCAAAATGGCAGTGGCCAGCAGCTTTCCTCCGTCTGAAGTTACAGGAGCCAGATGGTCCGAGATGTATTGGTTCAGGCTTCAAATATCACCTGCAGAAAGAATCGCAATGTCAGAACCTTATGGAATCACCAGAACGAGATCTCATCTTTAATTAATAACTATTTCATGTTGCTGAGAACTAATTGGCAGAAGCTAACAAACTATAAGTTCCATTTGTTCAATGTCTTTACCTTATGAATGAAATGTAATTTTGACAACTGTAACATGTTCTTGAATGAAGCCCATAAGAATTATCTGGTGTCCTGAGAACAGAACAGAACGATGCAGAAAACTGATCACTCTGGGTGTGCAAGTCAAAAAACTTAAAATAGCAGAGGATACAAAAACTGGAAGTCTGGAAAGAACTAACTAGCTCTGTGCCAATACAAAGATGTGTATACTGGAAAAACAATTAGTGACAGTGAATGATATTTTCCAACTTCGCAATATTTGTGATGGTACTGAACTAAATGGCCCAGGCAATGGAGCCACGCGCTACCATTAGATTTATTCATCACAAAACTGGTAGTTTCCTTCAACAACTGACATACTAAATGCATTTACAGTTATCTCAGAAAGACATGCAGAGAAACTAAGTAATACCTCCTGGTGAAGTTGCATATGTCAAATCACTTGCAACGAACACTGAAATGGAACCATATGGCCCATGGAGAAGCTGGAGAAATACAGTAAGAAAGGAGCATTAGAGAAAGTGCACATAAAGTGAAAACTTCCCCAATGCTTATCTGGAGAGCATGTACCATACTACCATAGCACATTTCAAAAGTAAGGAACATGATTCGGTATAGTTGCTGTAGAAAATTAAATTGATACGAATCAAATGAAATAGTACTTGAAGACAAAATCTACCCATGAAAAGTACATGTCAAATGTTAGAACAAGGATTTCATACACCAAATGCTAGCAAATTGCTCGGTTACAAAATTAAGGTCAGTTAGCATCCTACACAGCTCAGAAGTTACAACTCATTCAAATAAGCAGAGGAAGGAAATGATATGCCTCAAAGCTAATTCCAAATTCTGCTGCTTGTATACAGAGAACTGAATTTGATTATCATCCTATCACCATTTGTCCTTCATTTCCTGGCGAAAAGCAGCTCTCTTTTGAGTATTGCCTGAAACTCACCATGATGTAGCAATGAGTTCTGCTCTGAGACTTAAGCAGCGCAACTGCAACAAATACCAATCTGCAAATATGTCAGGGAGGCGACATGAACCGGAAATGGCTTTTATCTTGGCAAAACCGCAGGGAGAATGGATCTTTAAGTTCACAAGCGAGCACGCAGAACAATTGTGGCTTTGTAAAGTGGTTGCAGGGCCTTCATGTTTGCACTCCAGGTCACAGCTGCTCAAATCATTCTCTGTGCAGGGCAGCCACGGTAGGAAATGGGGGAATCTCATTCCGCAGCTGCAGCCATTTGCCATCATGCATACTTGTGTCCAGGTCAGCAACTATCAATTGTGTGTATATGAAGGTACCAGAATGGAGGCTCATGGTCCTTGTCAATACAATCAGATGCAATATGTGCAGAACAAACTTTAGGAGCAGGTGCTGTTTAAGAACAACTCCTGCCACCATAGGCTCTATCGTACATGGCGATGACAGATGTAGCTGAAGGACCTTGCTGTGCTGGTGCTGCTGATCTCACTCCAATGGGGGTGGTGAGTAGCTTTGTAGATCATTTGAATTTCCAGGAGCCAATGTTTTAAATGGTAATGATGTTTCAGGCTTTCTTTATCTCACCTGCATAAGCAGATGCAATGTCAGATTCTTTGGAATAACAAAATGAACATCTATCTTGTTGGATGATTGATTTCTAACTGTCCAATGTTGCTAAGAACTAATTGAATGGAAGAATCTAACAAATTTCACATTTCGTTTATGAAATTTTCAGCCTTCTGAATTAAGTGCAAATCTGTCAAGTGTTACTTGCCCCTCATGTCCTGAGAAAAGGATTGAATGATGTGGAAAATCAATCACTCTGGTTGTGCAAGTGAAGACAGTAGAAAAATTTCAAAGCAAGAAAAGATTAATTGTAGTGGACCAATGTAGTCAATAGTACTGTAACATTTTTCACCACAAAAGCAATTTCACAGAAAATCTCTCACAAAACACCAATACCTGAGACATACCTGAAGGATTAATCTGATGGAGATATGTAAAATCACTTGCAGTGCACCGTATATGGAATGATTAATCTGATGGAGAAGCTGGAAGTACACAGTAGAAAGATAGCAGAAACAGATAAAAGTACTTGCAAATTGAGAAACTAATAGGATCAAATAATAAACTACCTGAGGAGCAAACTTAGACTCGTGATGACTATTCCTAGTCAGGAAAATAATTTAGGTTTGGAGATCCTAGTTAAAACATTTGAAACGTATGAATCAAGTGTAGTACTATTGGAACCAAATAGACCCCTGATAAAAACCTTGCAAGAGCCAGGATAAAGATTTGGTACATCAAATGCAAGTCAATTCAGTAATAACTATAAGGTTCATTAGCATTCTACACCGCAGATGTTACAATCTAATTGTGTTCAATCAGCAGGCAAATGATGATACAACCTCAAAGCTAATCCGAAACAGTCTGCTGCCTGTAAACTGCTACTACTCACTAACACATACATGTACAGTTAAAGCACTCCGCTTAATCCACTTATTCAGAAGAAATCCTGCTGTGGAATTGTGAGCTATGTACAGACAGAGGTTGACATTTATTTGATCAAGTATCTGGTTTTCTCTTCTTTGATGGGGAGCTAAATGCAGCTGCAGGATCCAAGGAGGTAGAACCACCATTTGGCTGGCCCAGACTACCAGCTACCACTGAGTCGCTAACCATGTCGAAGTTTATTCGAGTGTTTATTCTCCGCCCATTACTGCAGAATTAACACAAAATGAGGTGATGCCAATTAGTGTTGTAAACATAAAATCTTGTTGTACATAGAAAGTGTCATTTTAAGCTATCATACTAGTTTAGGCGGCTATTTATAGCAGCCAAATCTTTCGATGGGCTCTGATAAGCATGGGTGCCTTCACCAATGCATGCATAAAAACTCCTGGAACTTGGTGAAAGCAGCAGATCCATCTGACAAGTGGCGCAGAGAAGAATGTGTTACTGGAGAAGGAACTGCAGCATAGAGTGAAGTGCTAATGATCTAATAACATTACTCTAGCCCATCGTTAATGAAAATGATATTCAGATGCCCATAGATCATTGTATCGTGACATGAAATAGATAATAAGGTGGCAGTAGCACCCACCCTCATAGCATTGAGCCATTGACTAATCTTAAAGTTACTTACAATAAAATGAAATGTAGGGACAACAAGCTGTTGTCACAAAAAGTACTCCTACCCTAGGAAATTTAGATGATCTGCATCTCAAGAATTGTCCTGTCATTTAATGCCATGTAAGGAGTGAAGTAGCAAAACTGTGGGTATTCATCTGCATGATACATACAGCGTTGTGGCTCTTGCTGGGTTTCTCCTTTTTTTATTTAATGAGTTGATATCTCTAGCCTACCCAACTTGCTTGGGATAAAGGCTTTGTTGTTGTTACCATGTTGTAGAATTTTAAGCATGCATATGCTATACTAAAATATCATTCAAAACATTACTACCTTATAAAAACAGATTGCGGTTATATGAGTTAGCTTACTCAATAGTAATAAATGAAGAGCAAGTAGACAAAATAAAGCTATGTAATATAGAATGAGAAAAAAAACCTTGGTTTGCCGCAAAGGAGACACATAAACATTATGAGAAGATGAAACTTTCTTTGGGGACATGTCTGGTAAATTCGGGAAAGGAGAAGGCTTGGGTGATCCAAAAATTTGGCCTAAGCAAAAGTGATGACATCAGTTAAGGTGAAGGAATAGCAGTTCAAATGAGAAAGCAGGTATAGCACATACTATTAGCATTCTTCTTGTCTTCTGGACGAGTACCAGAACCGATGAATGACACCAGGAAAGGCTTGGCTGCTGGAACAAACACCTCGTTGTAAAAGGTAATGATATCAACATGGCGTGATCCTAGTACCTGTTGATAGGAAAGACTGTCATTAAAAGGAGCAATAAGGGGAACCAAAATCATCAGAAAGAACTGTCAGATAAAAGGTGAAATATCGAAGCCAAGGTACATACCCCATTGCGATTCCTACTCCCAACATAGATACTCAAAAAAACTTCTGGTTTGCATTGTGGCTCTCTCTTGTAATTGTTGAGTATCTCCCTGAATGTCAGTTCTAATTGACAAACCTGTGAGAGAAGGCATGGTCAGCCCAAATAAGAGGGAAGTAATAACAGGAAGTTCATTAAATAACATAAATGGTACCTTTGCAATACCATAAAGGCAGCAAAGGATAAGTTGATCAATGTGTCTATTAAAAAACAATGCTGTCCTTTGATCAAGAATTTGCTTGAACACGTTGTAGACACGCTCTGTCTGTTCCACATATTGAACCCTTTCACACAAATTTCTTATTCTAATAGCAGCCAGCTTCAGAATCTGAACAAGATGGAGCCCAAAATTAGAACTTTAAAAGGAAGATAAATCATAGAAACGAAGTTCTAGTTACAAGAAGATCCATACTTTAGAAAAGAATATCTGAACCGTTATGTCAGCACATTTTTCATTCCCACCAACAGGATTACTGACAGTTGGGCTGCACAGTAGACAAGCGGTAAATAAATATTTCTGTTTTGTTAAAAGAAAAGTAGAGTGTGCAAACACTAGTATAGCTAAAATGGGTGAGCAAACCTTGCAAATGTGGACTGGAGTGGTTGGCATTTTGCTTTCAAGTTAGTCGGCACGCTGTGGCTTTGCTTGGGTGGTGGTGTCTGCAAATTGCGCTCTACTACTGTGTTCCTGGATTCATTGCAGAGTCTCTTTGGTGATCGAGGATCAGTGTTATCATCTGTAAGAAACAAGTGATGGATAAAGAGCGAGAAGAGCCAGAAGCCCAAAATCAAGATGGACTAACAAAGTGAAATCTGAGAATTGCTTGTTTCAAAAGATTGCAATCTAAGAATTAAGGTAATTGAACCTTGAAATTCTTAAATGGACCCCACTCGGAAACACACCATAGAATAAGCTTCTTTTGTTCGAGAATGTATCAGCTCTATGAAACTATAGCATTACAGGAAATAGATCCTGGACTACAACTTGAGATCATGATACCTTCTGCAGTAATAAATGACTGACCATGCTCATGAGTCATGAACCATACTCTACACTAAGAATGCATTGTACTGCTACAAACGAAAAAGCTTGGTGTGAAGTTTCACTGGGCAGTGCGTCGTTTCACAATACCAAGGCACTGTTTTATTTTTCCAGACCATAGCATTTCAGTGCATATTACCCTTTACCATTTTTTCCCTTCAGCAGTACAGATAATCTAGACCTTCATGACACAATTCTAATACCGGTCTCATAATTCATGAAAGCTTCTGTTGATAAAATAGCAGTGACGATATAGCTACTGAAACACAGACTGCAAAACATTGTGGAACCAAATTGGTAAGACAATGTCTGCTACCTACCTAGGTGTATAACCAGAAACATGACACATTGTGCAATCAAATAAAGCGCAAAACACAGCAATCAAACTGATTGGATGATGAACAAACTTCAAGTAGCATGCAGAAACTCAACAAGGAGAAGCGGCTTTGGGAATTGGAACAACTAATCAAAGAAACTTTAAACTAAGCCTGCGTAGCAATGTACCTGACGCAGCAGCACGATTTTTAGATGGTGTAGCTGGTAAGCCCTCAACATGAAAATTCTGCCTTACCACTAACTCGTCAAGAGATGGCATTGGTTCAGCCAAAAGACCAAGACGATTTATTTCTGAAGCAAGAGATGGCCTGGCAACAATCAGTGAGTTATACAATGATGAACCTTTCTCCCATGCCATGCTTTCCAAAAGCTGTTCTTCTAAAGAATTTAAGTGCCTTTTCAATTCTCTTGGAAGGGTTTCTTCATGTCTCACAAGGTTCTCAATTATTTTGCTCAAATCAAATGCAGTTAGACCAGTACTCTCCAGAACAGCAGGAAACATCATGATGACTGTCTTATGTGTTGCCAATACTAGTTCAGCTGAACATGCAATCAAACATCGGTGAAAACGCTCATTTGACAGCAATGGAGTTAGATTATTTACACTACTGTTCTGTGACTCAGCTCTGCAGATTGCCTCCAATACTCTATAATACAATTTGGAGGCCTCCATTTTTCTTGCTTCTGCCCATGGGATGTCAAATGCATTTGCACAGTTGAGGCCTATTGAACCACCCCGATCTGCAGAAGGCTTGGTTGGGAAAATTGCTTCCAAAACTATGCTGACCCTTTTAGTCACATCATTAGTCAAATCCCTATCACATGATGACAGCAACTGCTGAAGCTTAGATGAAGGTTTCTCTGGCAATGAAGATATCACCTCACGAAGCCACTTAGCTGTCGTCATGGCAGAAGTTACTGGTGTCATTTGCACAATCTTGACTGAACCACCACTGGCAGGTGATGAAGGGGAACAAGGGACAGTCAACATGTTCTTTATTGTCTTTGTGGGTGACGCTAATGTTTCAAATGCACGCTGCAACAGAAGAAAATGAATCGACTGAAATAATCCACAAAAGGAATTCAGCCTAGATTACTAAATGGTTATGAACCGTTTGGGATACCTTTGAACATCCTAAATTACTGGAGGCCCCAGATGTGTTCTCGGCAGAGGGAACATAGTCATTACTCAAAAATAGTTTCAAATCAAGCTCCCCTTCCCAGCTATTGGAATTGCGTAGTTTCTCCAATTTTTCCAAATTTTGCTGGAAACTTTCCTCGTCGATGAGACCTTTGAAACACATCAGACCATCTGTAGTAGAACATTAATATAGCACTTCAGCTAATTAAAATGTGTGAATAACAACAGTTCAGCATGCATGCACACACATGCAAGGGAGAAGGGAGGGTTCCATGCCTGTGTCTATTTTATCCAAATTTTCTGTTTTGCACTTTGAAGCACTTAATGCTTTCATGCCAAAGAAGTCCTCTATTGCCTCGTGAGATTTGCCCATCATTTCTTTCAGACGTTCTTCAGAGGTATGGTAGTTATGACATAATGAAGCAATAATATCCACGCCTTTCTCAGTTTGTTTGACTGGATCCAAACAAACAAAACAAACATAAATATGTGCTATATGCTGAATGAAAAAAATAAAAAAAAATAGATTCAGAAGGAGCAATTGACAAAATGTGGAGAAAATTACTTAAGTGAGAAGAGCCTTCAATCGTGAAGCTCCTCAATTTAGCAGGCACATGAATCAAAAGTATGGCCTGCATTTCACCAAACAGTTTTGCGGTTACTTAAAAATACAAGTAGCAGCTCACAGTATTAAGGGAGTCAAAGTTCAACAATCAATAACGAAACAAAAGGAAGAAAAGCAAACTCACCAATACAGCAACCAATCCATGGATGCAGGATACTAGATCCTTAAACAGTTCCGGTGATCTTGAACGAAGCATTAAGAAGACATGCCACCCGAAAAGAATATAGTCAGGAGTACTTGTTGCTAATCCAGGCTCCTGATCAGTACTCGCACTTGAGAATAGTTCATTATATGCCTTACGATAGAACCTGGCATTTCATAACAATGTTGTGAGACTTATTGTACCAGACTAACAAACACATGAACCAAGTTGTTATAAATTACAAACCAGCAGTTATAATTAGTAAGCATTATCACTAATTATGAGCATCACATCTCAATACAAGAAAAGAAAAACCATCAACAATTTTGTGATTGTCAAATTGTGTACAAGGCATGGCACAATATTACCTGCTTGCATCGGCCAGCAGGTTTACCAAACCCTCCAGCTGCTTCAGCTGATTTCACAAGTCAAAAGCCCCATGCAGAAACAAGAAAGTTAGGGCCTCCCAGAATCTCCATCTTAAAAACAAAACAAGGCCAGCTATCAACCCACCTCGAGTTGGCCTTCCCAATCCCGGCCATAACGGCTCTCTAAGATCTTCTCAATCTTCAGACCAAGCTGCTGCATTTCCTTGAAGAAATCGTCATACCTGCACACCAAACCAAAGGTAAGCGCGCAGCCAACTCAATGAAACTTGAAACCCTAAAGATAACGAGACTTGAACTCAAATAATCGTAACGAAGCATCACCCACTTGAGCTTGCAGCTCTTCAAGATCTCACACAGCCTGACCCCAGAGCCTTCCTTCCGCCCCTTGAGCTTCACAGCGCAGTACAGCACGAACGCGAAGCAGAGCCTCTCTGCATCCTTAGCCTGCAATGGTCCGTTCACGCTCTAATCAGCACGCGCGACAGAGGAATCAGAGGTTTAAGCCACAGAAGGCGGTGTTCCTCACCGATCTGCCTCCGACCGAAGGCGCCGCGAGAAGCACGCCCTTCACCTCATCCAGCAGCGCCGCGGCCTCGCCGGCGACGCCCTCGCCCAGTCCCAGCTCCTGCACGAGAGCACCCACCCCCCAAAACCGTAAGACCTCAAAAACGCAGGAAAACCAGACCGGCGGGCGGAGAGGCGCGAGAGATCTGACCTTGCAGAGATCCGCGAAGCGCGCCTCCACGGCGGGAGGCGCCGGCGGGGGCTGCGCGGCCATCGAAACCAAACCGACGAGAGAAACTCAGCCACGATTCCCTGGACGCATCACACGGCGGCCGCGACGAATCGGCCGGAGGAGTCGCCGGAGAGCGCGGGCTCCGGCGAGCTAGGGTTTGGGGATTTGGGGGATCGAGGCGGGGGCTGTCGGGTTGAGCAGGGTGGGGGCCCCGACGCAAATTTATTTGTCTCCAGGGGCTTTTGGCGAAACCAGCGTTGTCCTCTCTTTCCGCTCGTGTATTGTGCTTGGCTGTTTGGTCTCTAGGTTATTACGTCGTTCTGTAGGGGGCTAAGTGACAATGTAGGATTTTCTTTTTACCGTTGAGAGTAGCGGGGATCGCGGTTATGGCTCAAGCGCGGGAAAGGTGGCGGTCAGTTTCTCCTGTACGCGCCAAAAAGTCGGCCAATGGCAGGGTGCCACCTGGAAATACGCAATATTTTACTGTTTGTAAATTGCATTCCAACGTCTATAGCACAACGAAAACTCTCCGAAGCTGTTTAGATTATTTCAAGGGAGGATTATGTAGGCCGTCCCGCAAAAAAATTAGGCCCTGTTCCAAATTCTAGCTTAGGTCCTAACTTATAGTAATAGTAGTAAAAATAATACGTGAAAGCTAAATCGAGAGAGCTCTCGGTTTAAGCTTATCGCGAAAGCCCTCTCGATTCGGAAATCTGAGGAAAGGAGGTGAATGAGGAATGCCAGAAAAGGAAAAAAAAGTGAAAAGTAACAAATCAAATGAAGCAAGTAACTAGCCTCACTTCCGGCGATCTCCTCCATCTCCGACTGCTTGTGGGCGGAGCGGTCGACAGCGGCGGCGGAGGTCGGCGAGTCTAGGGTTCGGGTTAGGGTTTGGGGGTTCGGGGTTGGGGGAGCTTCCATGGCTGGTGGCCTTAGAGGGATGGCCATGGGCGGCGGCCGGCCCGGTGGAGGAGGCGTGTTAGGGGCGGTGGAGGCGAGCCGACGAGGGCACCAGCCGTCGGGCGGTGCAGGATGTCCAGTTGGGAAGGGTCAGGCGGTGGGGTGAGGCATAGAGTGGTTAGGAAGGGTGGGAGGGCACGACGGAGTGGGAGGTGGGCAGTGCGGCACGGCGGCCAGGTCGCCACCGGCCACGGTCGGTGGTGGAGGCGGCGGTGGGGAATAATGTGCGAGGAAAAAGGTGAAAAGAAGATGAGGATTGGGAAGGGGAGGGGAATAGAAGGGCGAACGACGCTGGCCAGGTAGCGGCGCTAGCGGTCGGAGGAGGCACAGTCCTTCTCTTTTTTTCCCTCCACAGGCGCGAGCGGATAAGATCGCAGGAGGCGCGCGGTTGGGGCTGCGGGGCCTCTCGACTGAGCGTTATCGGGAGAGCCCCTCCCCATCGCTACCTCCAAAATAATATAACCAGATTTATCATATACCCACCCTCAAATAGGTTGATGATTGTACATGTTGCTTGAACACATTTCTTCAACATGACGGCTGTTAGCACGCCAATTATACACCGCAAGCGTATGGATCAATTGTAGCTCTTCCCTTAAAGTATTCCCCCAAGGTTTATCAATCCGTGGAACTTATAACACGCGATCTATTTCAACTAGCATTGTTAGTATTAACTTGGTGTTTATGAGATATTTAGATCCAATCTACTAAGCATATACAAACAGATAATAGATAGAGCAAAGGTAACCAATCTATAGCAACATAGATGCATAAGTTGTAATTGTAAACATAGATAGCAAAGCAGCACACATATGATCCTAGTAAAAAGCATCTTTAAATATACACCTCTGGTTTGGATCCCGAAACCCCCCACCTTACACAACAAAGATCCTGTCACAATCACCTCTATCAGCGCAAGCAGGTTAAGGGCACGATCAAGAGGACGTGTCATACTCATCGGGAGATCAGGCATGCAAATTTAGTCACCACGACCACAGGAACACCCTAAACAATCTATCATCAATTCATAGATTGAAAAGCAAGTAAACCCGATAAAGCATAAAACCATCAAAGAAGATATCTAGATCACTAAGAATATGAACACATCTATTACTTTACCATGAATGATTGTACATCACAAGATCACCACCAGGATCCTACCTTGATCTTGATAACTCATAGCTCCAGAACTCCATGTGATCTTCCTCGCAGGGTGATGACGCCGGCAGAGGTTTAGCTATGCTAACCCCCGACAACTACACGACACTCCGCTCTCCGGAGAGGTGTCCCTCAAGCTCCTTCTACTTCTCTGCTGCTTTACATCGAGTATGTTGTCTTCGATTATGAGGCTCGGTGGATTTTTCGGGTATTTATAGTCCAGAGAGCGTGTGGCAACAATTGGAAGGCGAGGGGGCGAAGGAAACCCCCAGGCCGATCAGCCAAGGAGGGTCCAGTACGATCAGCCTGGGCCTTCCTTTTGCCCTCTCGCATCCTGCTTCATCCCCAAGTCTTTTTAGATGCTCAAGAATCTTATTTTCACTTGCATGTGGGCTCGGCATGTCGGTTGCTTCGGGATGAGATTCATCTTCAATAACTCTCCAAATCTCCGCTTGATCTTCTTTGATTCCTTTTTTGATCCCGAAGTTATCTTTGCCATATCTTTACAAACTTAGCCCTTAAGTCATCTCGAAGGATTGCTTGCCAAAGATAGACGTTAGGGAGGGCTATAGGACCCTTGGCCGATCGGCCTGGGCTCTTCTGGGCTGATCAGCCTAGGCCCTTCCTGGGCCCGTTGGCCTTCGTCTTCATCTCGTTCAATGCTCGTTCAGTGCTTTATTCAAAAATATGTTTTTAGGTCCAATTCCCTACAAAAACAGAATATCCTCCAAAATATGTTGCCCATGTGAAAATGATCGGTTTATTAGATGTGATCAATAGTTTAGGTATTAAATTCCTATCGTTATTGAAGATAAATAGGGGTAAAAGTGTGTCAATAACGAGCGTCAACAATCCCCAGTGCTTAAACCTTGCTTGTCCTCGAGTAAGTCTCAATAGAAATCAGCGTTGCCTTTCAGTGTTCAATCCTGCACTTGATTACACACAAGAAATCATAATGCTCTCATAAGATTTTTCAGTTAATATTGAAGTTGTAACCAACCCTTCTAGTATGGAGGGTAGATATCATTAAGCATATCCCACAATAAATTAATTTTTTGCTCTCAATCTTAAACAAATCTCAGAAGATTTTCAATAAAACTTTTTTCAAAAAGAAACTGAACCGAGATCAACTTCATTGCAATTGCTCATGTTCTCTCAGCTCATCAAGTCTCTCAAACCTATACTAGAACTTCTCCAACCTGTCATCACTCATAAAATATGTGTTAGGTTTTATCTGGATCTTTGGGAAGGTTTGTCCTAGCAAAAATATTACAATCCGGATATTATCAAAATAAGAAAGACTTCTGATGGATCTTACTGAGACTTGTCAAAAAGTTCATGGAAAATAATTGCTTATGGAGTGGAAGAGAATGAACACACACATTTAGATAGTGGACATGTGCAAGGGCAAAGAGTGATCGCGAGACACTAATGAAGTTTTCATAATCGGATTGCACATGGTTGGAATACCTTAATATTCAAAGTACTTGGGATCTCTATGAAGGTCAAAGAACTAAGGAGTACTTTATTTCTTTTTCCTTTTTCTCATTTCCTTCTTTCTTTTTCTTTCTTTGTTTTTCCACAATATTTTTTTTTCTTTTTCTCCTCAGAATTCTTTACAACATATTACTTACTCAGCAGTAGTCAGAGATAATGTGATGACTCTCCCTCATCCTTAGACGATGCTCGTCCTTGAGCATAAAAAGGAAGAAAGACAAACTGCTGATGTAAGTACCAAAATCTTCGATCTTCTAGAAAAAATATCTTATTCCTCTAGAGGGTTCCACATCAAATTTCAGAGGCAATAGAGGGGGAACATCCCAGGCCGATCGCCCTAGCTCCTTTTGGCCTCTGTTTCTTCCGCTTTTTATCCTACGCACTAATGGTTGCCTTCCAGGTCTTGGTTTTATTGAAAAGGCACTGAATAATCTTCCGAATCTCATCGAAATATTTTTCATACTCATATTGGGTTGTGGTCAAGGAGGTAGTCACAAAAATGATATATTTAGGTTTATGTTTGGATGCTCAACGAGGTTTTCAAGATTTCCAATGTAGAAATTCATAATGCATAGACAAAAAGGCTAGCAGTAAAAGGTTACACCAAAAAGGAATGACCAGCTTCTAAGTCTCGTACCATAGAAGTAGATTCTAAATCAATTCACCCAAAAATAAATTTTGCAATCTATGGTTCATATAAATATTTGGTTTTGGATGGGTAGAGCATTTGCAAGAAGTATTATTGATAAGGTTAGCGTGATTTGTAACTAAAAATAAAAGAGTCTTTGATTCATTTAAAAGAGAGAGCAATAAACAAATATATGGGTCCAAATTATCATAACCTCCATAGAGAAATAAGCTGGTAGCTATGTTAATCTCAGTTCATGTTAGAGAGAGCATTAGTTCAATGGTATAATAACCAAGTATAAAAATTAAACAAAGCAGCAACGATCATCATCTTTCAACATGATAAGAACTTAAACCATCACAATTAATCATTAGGTTCAAGTGATGCATTTTTTTATTTAAGCATGACATGGTGAAATAAAACACACAAACTAAAAATAAAGAGAAAATAAAATATAAAATACTACGCACACCCAACACACATGCTGAAATAAATAAAGAAAGGACAATAAAACTCAAACTACATGTGTGAGTATTTATTCGGTCCCTTTGGTCTCTAATCCAAGTTGTCTTGCGGCGGGTCGTAGTGTGGCTCGTGATATCCCTGCTCGTAGTGCTCCTGCGCTCCACCCTGGTACTGATCTGGAGGCACAATTTCCATCATGTCGAACTGACAGTCTTGCCTCACCGTATCTGCATCATGTAAATTTCTTTGTATATACACGCCTATGATGCGTGCACTTCTCTGTGGTTGTGGTAGGTGGTTGAACTGATCAGACAATGGAGCATATCATGGGATCCCTCAAAAGGAGGTGGCATGTAATCATGAAAAACATAAGGTGGCGGCGGCGGCGGAATCTGTCGGTTGCTGAAATTGTGGTGCAAATGGGCTTTGCGCCCATGCTGCTGCCGGTACCTCCGGCCATTGCTCCTGCTGCCATCCTTCAGAAACTCCCTCATATCTTGGTGCGTTTTGGAACTACATCTGCCAGTAGCTTGAGCTGGGTGGTGGTATTTCTGGAGCTGCTTGCAAGGATGAGCCTTCGTCAATTCTTTGCCCTCCTTTTTCTTTCTTCACTGGGAATAATACTCCCTCTTCTAGCCAGTCGGTTTTGCCCACATGATAAATTCCAAGTCTTCTATCGGGTAGTTTAAAATTGCTGACCCCAACTGTATAGCCATTGTCTTCATTGCCGCCAATTAAATGTGCATTCTTCATGGTATTGGCATTGACGCTTCCAGCTTTTATAACCCATGCAGGGAGTCTTTCAATTTCTGGCTTTAAACACGCTGCTATCATAGTGAGATAGCAACCTGACCCAACAACTCCAGTCCCAAATATTGCTTCAACAAGCCATCTCTTAATCATCATATCGTGTGGGCAATAAAGCCAGTTCATCTCCGAGTCGGTAATTTTGGTCTCCTACATCCTCCCGGAGACACAATGATACCTCCAAAAATGAAATATTTGTAGGATGGAATTGCAAATATTTTTCCTTTGCCGATTATCTTCTTTGGAAATTTCTTCCAAAATTCTTTCAACTATTCTTCTTCTACCTCACCGATTTCTGGGGCCTATGGATTGAAACCCAGAATATCAAAGACATCGCCATATGTTATAATCTTTTCTTCATCTCTTATTCTGAAGGATAAACATGGAATCTGCTCAGTCCCTTCCTCATTCCACCTCATGACTTGCTCCATAGGCATGAACATCTCAACGGCCACATCCTTTTGCACACTAACTGGACCGTTGAGAGCAAACTGCATCCAACCAATATTGCTCAGAAGCTTGTAGATATCATTATGAAAACCAATCTTCTGAAGAAAGTCATCGTTGAAATCATGGTTGGCAACAAGCCTTCCCTCAATATTTTTTAGCCTTTCCTCTTCTTCGTTGCTCTTTATGGTGAAGCCATATATCGACTTCTTCTCGGTGTAGCTACTCTGAGAGCGAGTTGCGCTCCTCGAAAGTTGTGGCACAAGTTCGGGAATTCCATGCAGTTCATCGAACTGCATGGAAGAGCTTCTTGTGTTCATTCCGCCAAGTAGCATGTGGTCACTGTGTGGCACCTCCATGTAGACATCGCTGCCTCTCGGCGACTCGGAGACCAAGAACCGTTCTGCGAAGCACTTGACATAGATGAAGCTTCGACCAACGATCATGACTTCTTCAACTTCCCGAAAATCCTTCCAATGCTCTTCATCTCTGCACACTTCAAAGAAAACACTTCGTCGGGGTTTCTTGTCGACGAGAATTTGCACAAGAGTAGGAACTAGCAAGAGGTGCTTACTAAAATTTTTATTTGCTGGAATTTTTGTGTATGAGAGGAGTTTTAAAATTTTTAGAGGCTATTCAGAGGTGTTCTTGTGGAAAATACGATGAAGAAACATGAGAGTGGCTTACCTACCAAAGGGGAGCACGGGAGGCCTTAAAAAGACCACAAGCCGATTGGCCTCTGGTGCACCAGGCTGATCAAGCTGGTGTCTTCTTGGCTCCTTTCCTCCTCTTCTTTCTTCACATGGCCACTTTCTCATTATTGTACCAAAAATTCAAATCTTCACATGAAGGGCACCTCCAAATCAATCTCCTCCACTCCTTGGTTGTTGTCACTTTGTTAAAAATCATACACCTATGTATCATAGTCTTGTTGTTTTCTCAATTTCACTCAATGCCTTATCCTTTGAGCTGCAACAAACAAGTATGGTAGGCTACTCTTTATTTCTTTATGCATGTGTGGTAGGTGAGAGTGCCTCCATGATTGTTCCCGTAATCACAAATCAAGCCATTAGTGTTAATGAAGCTCATAAACCCTCCAAATCATGTTTAGATGCTTAATCCTCCTCTAATTTTCAAAATTAAAAATTAACTCAAAGCTAGCAATGAGTTCAAATATATTTTAGAGGAGTTTTGAAGCATCAAATATATTTGTGAGTTGAAAGGATTTCCGACTATATTAATTTTAGTTGCACCAGTATCGTTCATTCTCATGAATTGAGATGAAGCAATTTCGATTCCAACCATGGGGTAATGGGTTTAGGTTCTAATTTTGGCCAAAAGTGATAGAGGAATTTTGAATGAAATAAATTAAAAATGGTCAAGAAAAATTCTAATTCTAGGAAAACCAATGAGTTTTTCAAATTTAAGCAAATCAAAATTCCTATGGTCACGCGAGTCCTAGCATGCGTAAAAAATTTACAAAGTAAGAACAACGCGGGCTCTACTCATGTGTTTATCATGAAAACAAGCCAGGCTAAACATCATGGTTAAGATGAAAAGTCCGATAGGATGTGTATATATGGTTCTAGTTTTCCAAGAAAAATCGAATAAAAAAACTTGGGATGGCTCATGTCATTGGTTTATGAAAAAGAGAGAATAGAAAATGACTTAGCGAATAAAACTTCAAAAATTATCTTGACCGAATATTCCACTTATTATATGTTTACCAGGTATGATGTAGCAAAATCTACAACTCACTTGCTTGAAACTTCAAATGTATTCAGGGTTGTCCTCCCAATAGCTTATTCTTGACTCGATGATCGGGTTGCCTCCCGCAAAGCACTTCGTTTATAGTCTATAGCTAGACTCTTCAGTTCTTCACTTCAAACCAGCGCTCGGTGTTGGCGCTGCAGTCTTCGGCACCCACTTCTTCACCATCTTTGGCTTTGATGTAGGCACAGGCTTGGCTATATTTTTGGTCTTCATAGGCTGGCGTTCTTCCTTCTTCTGGACGATAGCAACTTTTTCTGCTAGCTTCTTTTCTTCTGCCTTCTTGTTCTTCTCCTAATGCTTGACATGATGGTGTGGCGGTATATACTTGCTAGAAATACTGTTGCATACCTCAAAGCATGGGTGAAACTTGAACACGTTCATAGTGCCATTAATATCGAACTTGATCTCGCCCTTCCCAACATCTATGTTTGCTCTTGCGGTATTCAGGAACGGCCTTCCCAGGATGAGTGGGGATTTAGCTCCTTCTCCCATCTCGAGTATCATGAAGTCAACAGGGATAAAGTGATTTCCTATCCTCACAGGTACATCTACAGCAATGCCTTTAGGATAGCGAATGGTATTGTCCGCCAACTCCAGGCACATAGCAGTTGGCTCTGGCTTCGGCAGGTGTAGCTTCTCGAACACAGTTTTAGGCATGATGCTCGCACTTGCGTCAAGATCACATAACGCCCTTTCAAATATCAGCGCTCCAATCAAATACAGGATGGTTGGACATCCTGAGTCTCTTTTCTTCTCAGGAACTTGATTAGTGATTGCAACAGTACACTCTTCTGTCATCTTGATGTGATCTGTAGTGAACTGCGGAATCTCTCGCTTGTTCATCAATATATCCTTGAACTAGCGAGCGTAGGTTGGAACTTGTAGAGCATCCAGCAGTGGCATATTAATGTTCAACCTGCGCATAACTTCAACAAATTTTTCAAACTGTTCGTCAGTTTTACCTAGACGATGGTGTGGTTTTCCTGGCAGAATATTGGTATCATCTTGATCAATCATCTCAAACTCTGGCTCTTCTGTCTCAATCTCCAGAGCTAGGGTAGGTGTCTTCTCCTTTGAAGTCATCTTGCTTTAGCAGCTGGTTTAGCCTTCCTAGCTTCCACTGGACGTTCTGGATCTTCTGTTTACTTGCTTGAGTGAGTTTTAATAGCTTTAGCTGACTCTGGATTTCTCGGTTATCCCAGCAATTTTTCCTTCGTTGCTTGTAAAGTGCTCAACTAACTGTGTAACTTGAGTCTCCATCATCTTCATCATGTTCATCACTTGGTGGTTTGAACTTCCGACCTCTGTCACCTTACTATCTATATTTTCCTAAATCTTGTCCATAGCCATGAACTTAGTGATAGTGTCTTTGTTAGAGCAACTCCAAGAGTTCCCCAAAAAATTCTTCCCCAAAATGTGGTATTGGGGGCTATGCTAAAAAAAATTTTCCCCAAAAAATATATTAGCCCACAGCAGATCGCTAAAAACTACTCCCCAATAATTTAAAAGAGGCCACGTCATCGGATTGGGCCCATTTAGTATCCGTTGATTTTTTTTCTCCAGTACCATGTCCAGAGCCCGTCAAAAATCCTTCTCCGGTACCCTATCACGCCGCCTGCCCCGCACGGACGTTTCACGCCGCAAGCCCCCTGCGCACGGTGAACAACTCTGGCAGCCCTTGCGCAGGATTCCTGATGCGTCCTACGTCCTCCTGCGCTGGATCAAAGTAATGATTAGGCATCATTTGCATTTTGTTTTTTTTTTGCAATCACATGCTATAATGAGGATTCTGTCGTAATGAGGTTTTTGTGGCCGCCAATACCTAGGATAAACAGTTGCTTTGATCTCCAACTATAATTGGAGATAGGTGAAAGGGAATTGCTATGAATCGACGAAGCTTTTCGATGCATCTGGTGTTGGATTCATCGTTAGATGATGACAATGATGATTTCTTAATCTCTATTACTCATGTGGCCGTGAATGCGAATGAGTCCGATAATGAAACAAAACATCATGGTTCTATCATAGGTCATCAAGTACTTCAGCGAGATAGATAGATAGGGCATCAGAGATTGTATCAAGATTATTTTTCAGATGATCCTACGTACGGACATAGTTATTTCAGATGACGGTATGTAAATAATAGATTTATTTGGACCATTTTTTTAAAAAAATCATATTATACATGTGTCTCATTACTCTTGACATGCAGGTTTCGAATGAGGCGTACACTGTTTGTACGCATATGAAATGCCGTAGAGCAACATGATGAATATTTCATGCAGAAAAGAAACGATGCCGGTGTGCTTGGCCTTTCTAGTCTGCAAAAGATTACCGCAGCATTTCGGATGTTAACTTATGGAGTAGCAGCTGATGCTACAGATGATTATGTCCGTATTGGTGAGAGTACTGCTGTTGAGAGTCTGAGAAGGTTTGTCAGTGCTGTTGTTGAGGTTTTTGGAGATGAGTACTTGAGATCACCTAATGAAGATGATACTGCTAGATTACTTGCCATTGGAGAGAGTAGAGGTTTTCCTGGTATGCTTGGGTCGATTGATTGTATGCATTGGAGGTGGAGAAATTGTCCTTCGGCATGACAAGGTATGTATACTGGGCATGTGCATGAGCCTACAATTATACTTGAAGCTGTTGCAGATAAAGATCTTTGGATTTGGCATGCTTTCTTTGGGATGCCTGGTTCCCACAACGACATCAATGTTTTGCACCGGTCTTCTTTATCCGTACGGCTAGCTGAAGGTCAAGCTCCAAAGCTGAATTATACCATTAATAACAATAAATATACAATGGGTTATTATCTTGCTGATGGCATATATCCCTCGTGGGCTACAATTGTGAAGAGTATACCTGAACCACAAGGTAACAAGAAGAAATATTTTGCAATTGCCCAAGAAGCTTGTAGGAAGGACGTGGAACGAGCATTTGGGGTTTTACAGTCTCGTTTCGCTATCATTAGGGGGGCAGCTCGATTTTGGGATCAAGACACCATCGGACAAATCATGAGGGCTTATGTCATTATGCACAATATGATAGTTGAGGATGAGCGCGATGAGGGAGATGATTTAAATTATGATGGGGTGGGAGAAAAGGTGAATCTTTCTCACGATGAAACACCTGAACTTGAGGAGTTTATTAAAAATTACAGGAATATAAGGGATAAAGATATTCACAATCAGCTTCAAGATGACCTCATTGAGCACCTGTGGCAGCATCATCCAGACCTCTACAAATGATTGTCTATAGTTCATAGTAATTGTTAATTTCAATAATTTTTGCTACGTTATAATTTTTTCTAGTTTGAGATAAACCATACAGACATAATTCTTACTGTCAATAATTGTTACTTTCATCTCAGAGGCATTCTTTCGTCTCAGTGGCATTCTTTCGTATGCCATCTCTCATAGGCATTCAGAATCTCCATGTATTGCTTCTCCAGTGTCTTCATGCATGCCGCTCGGGTCTGTTTCCGATCCCCCTCATGCACGCCGCTCGGGTCAAATATCACTACACACTTGCACAAATCCAAGTAAATGCGCTACATATCATCTGATCAACTGAATATACGCTACACATCATCTAATCAACTAAATATGCGGTACACATCATCTGATCAATCAATAGGTTCAAAGTGAATAAAATAAGTCTGTAGTTGGAAAATAGTTCCTAAATCAACAGAACACAAACATGATAGTAATTAAGCACTAGGTATAGATAATCGGCTCATGATCTCAGACCGCAAGGACATGTAGTATTTCTTTTGTTCATCTGGCATGGTAGTAAGGTCCATGGTCATAATCCTCTCTTCATCCCTCCTTTTCTGCAACTGGACCTCCTAGCTCCTCAACTCAAGAAGTAGTTTTTCATTTGCAACTCGATCCTGTTCAAGAGCAACTCGATCCTGTTCAAGAGCAAATGCTTTGTTGAACCTCTCCTCTTTTTTTAGCTCTTTCTCCCCATCAATTTCTTTCTTCTGTGCCCACATATTTTCTAAGGTTGTTGTCACACTTTTTTTCTTCTCTTGTAGCAGTGCTGCTTTTGCCTTCTTCTTACCAATTGGCCTTGTCAATGCATTATCTTCTATGCCTTGAACCTCACCTTCTCCTAATTCACTTGGTAAACTTGCACTTGGGCTAGCATTTGAGCTTGTCTTCTGCTTCTTGTTAGATGTTTTACCAGCAGCCAATTCATCAATTTTAGCAAGCCATTTTGGTTGTCTTCTCAGCTTATTCCAGCAATGCATGAACTGGAATGCTTTTTGATGTTCGTCTTCAGACTTGTACAAAGCACATGCATCTGCAACCTGAACACACCAACATCCAAGGGATATTCATATATGATATATAAACATAAAATAGTCGAAACATCCAAGGGACTTGTTGCCGAAATGCATGACATGTTTTGTTCAGTTCAGTGCAATTGGCAGCAGTATGATAGCTCTTATTTAGTTGCAGTGAATATTTTTGTACTGCTTGCATGAACTGATTGAATGATACACCATGAATTCTCTATCTCTGGTCAATCTGTTCGACTACTCTTGATCGACTTGCTTGCATGAATATATGAACTCCTGAAATGTGTGCAATTGGTGGTAGCATGGCTGGTGGCTGCAACTGGTGCCCCATCTCTGTAGTGACCTGCTTCCATGAAGATGGAGCAAGTATTGTACCCTGAAGTTGATTTTGTTTTTGTCTGATAACATTCAGTTCAACAATAGGAAGGTTGGTCTGTATCTCTATCCCTGATATTCTGGTACTGATCTGGCATGTGGGTTGTACAAGCGTGTATTGGTTCTCTACAATAGATTTGAATGCAACTAACTCTTGTCTTATTATTAAGTTTATGCGTAATTCAATTTCAGACTATGCCTGGTTTCTGAGTATGAATTGAACAAGGGATATTCATATATGATATATAAAAATAAAATAGTCGAAATAAAACCTGGTACTGCATAGTGAGTAAGTACCTTGTCTTGTATTGTAGTACCACTCTGACGTCTTAACTCAATTTGTGATAGACATCCACAAAATTTGTTCACACATTTTTGTATGGTCTCCCACCGATGCATGAGCGAATTCATGGTACGCGTAGAGGGGCACGTCTTGTGTTCATTGAAGTACTCATATATATGAGACCAATACTTGGCACCTTTTTGATCTTTGCCTACGACCGGATGCAAGCTTACATTCAGCCACCCAGAAACCAAAACCTCATCTTCGTGGTCACTGAAATTCTTGGATCTCTTATGGTTTGGCCTCGCGGAAGGAGCTGCTGGAACTTCTTCAATTGCCTGTGACTGTTGGTCAACATATATGTTGCTATAATTATCAAAATCCCCTTGATTGGTTTCATCCATCATCATGTTAGAAAAATATCCATTTCCTGCAAGCATTTAATCACTGATAAGCTGATGAACAGAGGTAAATATAATTTATTTTTGAGAATGATCCAAAGAGTTCTAACTTGCTACAAGAAAAATCCCAGTGAGGGGGGCAATAGTTACAGCGTTGTCTCATACAACTATCTCAGCATGGATAAAAGCATCAAATCAAGCAGATACATTTACATCTAGAAATGTCAAATGTTCCCCATAAATCAGCAAGCGATAATGAGTTTCAAGCTTCACAGAACATGTACCGTCCAATTCAACTGGGAATCAGAAGAACAAAAGATAAGCCCAAGTTAAACTTTCTAAGATGAAGGCATATGTCGTATTAACTGCACATATATGAGCATGACTAGCATGTGGAACAGAAATGGTCATATGATTAAAAAATCTGAGAGGGAGGGAGGGGGTAAAGAACCGAGCATTTGCAAGATGGTAGGCATGACAAAGACCACAGTTACACCAAATATGCCTCAAGTTCTATGCCATTTCAATTATGCCTTGCCTTGAACAAGCATTGCTACTTCTGAATCACAAATAAAACATTTTACAAATAAAACTAGAGTTGCTGAGGCAGGAAAAATGTCCTGACTCTTGATCTACTGAACAAGGAATAAAGGGGGATACAATTCCCCCTTTATACAAAAGCAAAGGCTCTATACAACATCAACATCGACACCAATCTAAATGTTTCACAAAAAACCACAGCACACCATATTTTAAGATATTAAACAATACAAATGCAAGAACCATTAATCTTAATTTGCGATGTGTAGAGCATACCAGCCTTCAGAGTAACAAAGCAAGATTCAATAACAACTTGATATAGTCAGACCAGTAGCTAACCAACATTCAGACCAGCAGCTAACTTAGCAGATTTGAAGTTTATAATATAGTCATCAGCAATAAAACTTGGAAATTTGTGCAATATAACATGGAATTTCGATTCAAATAGTGTAGAACATAAGGAGAGTGTTCGTTTGTGCTAGTTCTACAATCAGCTGTAGCTATACCAGTCTCAGGATGCTCACTTGGCTACAGTAGCTATCACAACCGAACACCTTCAAGATAAACTTAAAACATGAATTTGATTGATGAATTTCAACAAAACATGAGAACCATACCGTTCAGAAAAGTGTTGCCATCGGCCATGTGCTCAAAAGATGCAGAGGGGGTGTCGCTGCCAAGGTACTGCTGCGCCAGGGGATCATCATCGTCACCGGCAAAGCCTACCATCGGAGTACATGGTGGTCGTCGACCCTGCCCTTCACTTCGCATCTCACCTCCACCGGTCCAGCCAAGGTACTCACCGTCGGCAAACTGCAAATCTTGGACACCGCCATTCCATTGGGCGTTGGGGCCGCCGACGGCCATGACTCGACGCATCTGCTGCCTGCAGCGCCGATCTTGAACTTGTCGGACGAGAGCACTTGACATTGGCGGATCCTTCTGCAGGTCGGGCGCCACCGCCACTCGGGGAAGATAGGTCAAGCGCCGCTGATGCTCAGGGAAGAGAGGCCAGCTGCCCCCGCGGCTCGAGGAAGACAGGTGGCCGTGTGCCGCCACCGGTCGCGGAAGTCAGGACGCTCGGGGAAGACGGGCCGGCCATCGCCGCAGCTCGGGGAAGACAGGGGTGCGCCGCCGCCGGCGCCACTGCTGGTTGAGCCGGGCACCACAGCCGCCGCCGCAAGGGGAAGACGGGCCGGGCGCCACCGCCGGTCAGGGAACCTCGGGCGCCGCCACCGCCGGTCAGGGAACCTCGGGCGCCGCCGCCGCTACCTCCGCACGGGCAAATGGCACGCGCGGAAGAAAAAAAAAAGGCGCGCGACTGCCAATCTTCGGCGCGCGAGAAAGGATTGGGGAAGGATATGCGCCCCGGATATTTGCGGAAGAAATAGACGCGGATGCAGGTGGCTGTAAATATGCGGAAGTTTTACAGGATCTGTTGGAGCAACTTTTTTTGCTATTTTCCCTAATTAATATTTTGGGGGAAGTTTAAGGGACCTCTTGGAGTTGCTCTTAATCTTGCCTTTCTCCTCCATGAACTCCTTCAGCTGAATGCGTAGAGGCACTGTATTCTGGATGGACAAGCTTGCATTGAATTGAGATCTATTCTGCCCATACCGATAGTTGAATGGTGGAAACCTCTCTCCCTTCTTCATGTAGTCTAGCAACTTTTCTTCCTCTGAATAGTTCTTCCCAACATGGCCATAGTCGCCACACTCTTCACATGTTGATCTTGTTTCTACCCCTTCAGGTCTATAGCATGAGCTTCCTTTATCTCCATCTTCTATAGTCTCCTCATCAGCAAGTCGATCTTTCCTTCGAATACTTGATCACGCTCCACCTGCAACACTCCTTGTCTATTTCCAATAGATTGAGTTGGGAATAGGTGACAAAATGATGCACATGCATTATTGTCTGCAACCTTCTTGAGTAACTTGAAAGTTTGAGTTGGGGTGAGGTCGATAATAGATCCTCCAGCCGATGTGTCGATGATTGCCTTTGATGCTGGTGTTAGCCCTTAATAGACTTCTAGACTAGATCCTCCCTTGGAAACTTATGATGTGAAACTGCGCAGACGTAGTCATTGAAGCGCTCATGATCTTCAGCAATAGTCTTGGAAACATACTGAGAAAAAATAGCTATCCTGCTTCTGAGATTGAGTCTTTACTAGGGAATAATGTTCAGTTAAGAAAGCCTTCATCAAGTCATCCCAATTCTGAATTGTTGCCACCGGTAGAGAATAAAACCATTGAAGCGTTCTTCCAAGTAGAGAGTAAGGAAACAACCTTACCCTTAGTTGATTTTGAGTAACTCCATCCAAGTCGAAGGTGTTGCATAGCTATGCAAATGCTTGTAGATAAAGATTAGCATCTTTCTTGCCAGTGAAAGGTGAACTCTGCACCATCCTCAATCTTGAAGTATCGATCCCAAATGGTCATTCAACACCGCCCAATTCATGGATAGGTAAGTTATTGATGTTCGGGATGCAAAATTCCCCGATAGTATGCTCTTGCTTCAGTTGATCTCCCATTGCAGGTGCTTACGGTACTTTTGGAGCAGCTATCGCTCCTCCTGGATTTACTGGTGGTGTCAACTTTGGAGTAGATGATGATGATGATGATGTTCCCGACACTTCCAATTCTTCCCTAATAGTTGAAGCTTCGATCTCCAGCTTTCTTGCTTGTGCTAAACGTCTTGCTTGCCTGTAAAGTTTTTCTGGGTCATCCATAAAAAATTTCGGTTTGTTGGAGAGGTAGCCGTCCATCTCCTGTTAGCGTTAGTGAAAGCAAACACATATATATAAGAATTAGATCTGAAGTTTTGATTGAGATTGCAAAAAAAAAGATTAAAAAGAAAAGACTGAAAAATTATGAAAAAAATTTATCTACAGATGCATAGTTAAACTAGAACTTGACTATTAGTTTCCCGACAACGGCGTCAGAAAAGCTTGTTGACAGCTGTTAGCACCCCAATTGTGAACCGCAAGCGTATAGATTAGTTGTAGATCTTCCCCTCAGAGTATTCCCACAAGGTTTATCAATCCATTGAACTTATAGCACAAGATCCATTTCAACTAGCACTGTTAGTATTAACTTGGTGTTTATGAGAAATTCAGATCCAATCTACTAATCATATACAGACAGACAACAGATAGAGCAAAGGTAACTGTTGGGGGGAAATATTAACGGCCTCCTTAAAGGTCCTTAAACTGCGGTCATAAGGGCCTAGGCCCACCTGCGGCGACAGTGATCTACGCCGACCCGGCATGGACAAGGAGAATTCCACTCCGCCTCACCCGACCCATGGTCCCAGGGTCGGACACACCCGACCCCGCACCGCAAGGCTCCGCCTCGCCCGACCCGCGGTCCCAGGGTCAGACACGCCTGACCCCTCGCCGCAAGGCTCCGCCTCGCCCGACCCCGGGCGCAGGGAAGCGGACACATCCGGGCCCATAGAACAAAGATCCGCCTCGCCCGAGGGCGAACGAGGGCGCAAATCTCGTGGGCCTCCACCAACCTCGCCGTAAATGCGCCGTGGCTCTGGCGCGCAGAAAGGCACCCGTGCTCCTCAACGTGACTCGCCACAGTATTCGGGCGGCGCACTGTGGCCACGACCGCACAGGCTACAGCGGCGCCGTCCTAGTCCGCGGCCTCCCCTGTTTGCCGTACGGTACTCATTACCCACGCCCCTCGGCACAGGAGGGAGCGCTGCCCGGTTTCGCACTCCGTCCGGCGACAGAGACACAACAGTCGTGCCCCACGGTCAGCACGCAGGGCTACAGAGGTCAGCCGTCCCCCACGACACGCACGGTTGCGGCGGCCGGACATCATCATCATGCTTAGCAATAACGGTCGACCGAAGGATCATCGACAGGATCCAACGACAGCCGCCCTCCTCCGGCGGCCACGCTGATGGGAGACAAAGACCGGAGGGGAAGGCGGGGACCTAGGGACTCAGTCCTTTTCCTTGTGTTTTACTTTACTTAGCTTATCTCTTTTACTTCTCCTGACGCCTGGCTCACCGGTAACTCCTGTGTCCTCCTTGCGCTATAAAAGGAGGACCAGGGGGCCCGAGACCGGGACGACTGGGAAGCCAACCGAACTCACACCCTCTCCTCACGAGCATCAGTGTACACCCAAGAGACTTGGGACCAACTCCCTCTCTCACCTGTTTTGTAACCCCTACTACAGACCCTGCGTGGGTAACACGAGCAGCTCCCCATACTGGACGTAGGGCTATTCCTGCCCGAACCAGTCTAACCCCGTGTCCTCTCATGCAACAACCCGAGCCTTACGCGCATAAAACAAATTTACTTGTCGTAGTCTTGATCCGCTAATCTCGACAATGACAGTAACCAATCTAGAGCAATATAAACTATTGTTGACGCCAGATTTTGACACGTATGGAATCGGCGTCAAGGGAGGAAAGGACTGGCCGATGCGGCAGATTAAAAGGTCACGATTGGGAATCGGCCAATTGGTGCTACAGTTGGGGATCGGCCGATTGGCGCTTCAATGTTTTGGCGGACGGAGTTGGTGGAGATCGGCCGATTGGAAGGCTGGAGCGATTGGGCCAATATGGGCTTAAAGTGGGTCGGAGGAAGAAGATAAAGAAGGATTGGCCCGTGGGAGTACAATAACCAACTCCGATACGAGTTGTGTTTGTAAATATTCATTTTCATTTAAAATTAGAGATAGATCCTAGTCGGTTTGGAAATTGGTTGTAACAGGCTATAAATAGTCATCTCTGGAGATTTGTAATACAACACACATCAATCAATACAAACAAATCTACTTTTTCATCGTACTTTACTTTCAAGTCGGCGACTTCGCCAATATTTTTCTTCTTTCACGAGTTCGTACGGATTGGCAGGGCTGCATCGACACGATCTCCGGCCGATTCTGTAAGTTCCGTTTATCGAGTAACATCTAAGCTTTAACTTCGGGCGCATTGCTGTCGTTTCGTTTAGATTTATTCACCAGATATCGATATTTACTAGAATTGTAGGTTTTATCTATCGTTCTAGTTTTATCACCAGTTATCCAGCTTGAGATTTGAAATATCAGCTTTGTTACTGTTATTTCTTATTCATCATCATCGCATAGCTGATTAGATCTATTTCAAGTGTTGCCTTCGTAGCTTTTGTCTAGCTTACTCCAGTAGTTTTCTTCGCAATTGCTACACGATCGCCGGCTGTATCATAGCCGATTATCTTTTTATAGCAAATCGGCCGATTCGCTGACACGCTTTCTCGAGATCAGAATCTTAGCCGATCGGAACCCCTGGAATTTGACACGTTTTCTTCCTTGCCAATCAACAGGTCAGATTGGCCGGCACGCCGAGCGAACCGCACCAAGGCGATCACCCGAACAGGAGCTAAACAGATTCTCAAGGGTCGTGTGTCCGACGATGAGGGTCAATTGCCTGACTTTTAGCGCCAACAACTATGCATATGTTATAATTCTAAGCATAGTTAGCAAAGTAGCACACATACGATCGGCCTGAGCTCGCCCTTCCTGGGCCCGTTGGCCTTCATCTGGTTCGATGCTCGTTCAGTGTTTCATCCAAAGATATGTTTTTAGCTCCAATGCCCTGCAAAACAGAATATCCCACAAAATACGTTGGACATGTGAAAATGACCGATTTATTAGGTGTGATAAATAATTTAAGTATTAAATATGAAGATAAATAGGGGTAAAAGTGTGTGAATAACAAGCGTCAACATATGTCATATAGGTTAAGATACAATAAAGACATTGCACTTAAAACACTAGTGCGCAAAAAATAAAGAGGTAAAATTAACTGGGCTAGAAATTAAGAAGAAAACCGTAGTTTACAAGCATATGCATATGCAGGCTGTACTGGTACTTGAGGGCCCCAATCCAACAAGAAATATCTTCAGCGTGCAGCCACTACGAGGTTTGCCGAGTGCCTGGGGCACTCAGCGAAACCCCAAAAACACTTGCCAAGTGTTACACTTGGCACACCGCACACGACAAAAAACACTCGGCAAAGATTTTTTCAAAAAGAAAACATCGTGCTCCACCACCACCACATCCTGCTCTGCTGCCACCACCGCCACCACCACCGCCTGCTCCGTCACCTGCTCAGGCAGAGGGGGGGGTGCTGAAGAAGAAAGGGGGGCCGTGAGGGGATGCTGCAGAAGTTTTTTTTTCCTTTTTTTTTGCTGAGTGGAAAAAAGAATGCACTCGGCAAACCCTTTGTTTTTTTTTCATTTTTCCTTCTTTTCCGAAACACTTTCTTCTACATTTTGTTTCGATACACTTTGAAAATACTTTGTCAAATTCACTCAACAATATATATTTGATTGTTTTACTCATATTATTCCATGATTTTATGTGGTTATAGCTCAAATTCAATTTATATGAATTAAAATTCTATAATTACCTTTAATACATTAAAATTATCCAACAGTTCCAAAAAATTACCAAAATTTCACATGAAACAATATATGTTCTCTATTGACTATACAAAAAGTTTTGTAGTCAAACCAAAACTCGACCGTCACTTTGACTCCAAATCTTATCGAATCCTTCTCAACGCTACTATTCTTCTTTTGAGATGCTTTGGTTTGTAAACATCGTATGTGACGAAATGTGCGAAAGCTTCTCAATTTTTTACCACAGCCTCCACGTATGATATCATCACATCATGACAAATCTCATGATTTTCAGACTTCGCTTGCTTTTTTACAATTTAAAAATCATTCGGCCACACGTTCGTAGTCGTGTTTTCTGAACAAGATGTTCGAAATTTCTTTTCATTTCATGGATCAGGTCTAAAATTAGGTTAAATAACATAAATATCATTTTTCTACTCATTTTATTCTATAATTTGAATCACTTGCAGTTTAAATTTGACTTATACTAAAAATTTCCTTGAAATACAATTAATTAATTAAATATAGCAAATAAATCCAAAAATATACCAAATTGTAACATGGAGTACCACATGTTGTATGTGGGGAGTAGAAAAATTTTCAAGATGAAAAGAGAGAAAAAACTTATTATTTTGCCGAGTGTCAAAAAAACACTCGGCAATTTGCCGAGTGTTTTTTTACACTCGGCAAAGCCCTTTGTTTGCCGAGTGTTTTTTCTTTGCTGAGTGTTTTCAGCTCGACACTCGGCAAAGAGCTTGTTTGCCGAGTGTTCGAAAAAAATACTTGGCAAAGAAAAAAATACTCGGTAAAGAAAAAACACTCGGAAAATTTAAGGTTCCAGTAAGCAGTGCAAATTTATCCCAATAAGTCAATTGATGTTGGCCTAGATGTAAGAAAAGAAAACAAGATATAGACATAAAAAATGCCCTTGAGCGCACAGAGAAACAAATAGATTGGATTGGGGTGATTCATGGTCCAGTAGGATTTTTTTTGGGGAAAAATCGCGGATTAATTGGGTGAGGAGAATTAGACGCATAGCTGCCGGTCCTTTCTAGAAAAATAGGAGATATTCAGCCGGCTTATCAGCCACCAAACAGTGTTTTTCTCTCACAATAAATCAGCCGTTTCAGCTTTTCAGCCGGCTTATAAGCTAAAGCGAACAGGCCCTTGGGCTCTCGTGTTCTCTTTACAGGAAATTCAAAGAAACCTTGAGAGGACCATACAGTTCGCTGAGCTAATATTAATGGTAAGTATGCAGACTAATCTTTGGGGCCCCACATTTTTTGAGGCCCTGTTTTTTTTCCCGAAAGGGAAGACTGTATTAAACAGATGAGGCACACCCTGGTACAAAGATATATGACGCACACACCCCAGAATGTCCTCAACTCCATCTTCGTCGCTGGCACCTCCAGACAGTCGCCGGAGTCCGGCCATCACCTCCTTCCACCTTATCGAGGAACTCCAAAGCTTTGGTTCTGCTGCATCAGCCCATGCCGTGGCACCACAACGCTTCTATTCCGTTGAAAGAACATCAGCGATTCCGTCGACAAGAAGAAAAGAGGTACCAATCCGCCGCCGGCAACGCACACCTCGCCGGCCGGAAAGAAGCTCCGCAGCTGCCGTAGCCATTAGCAACCCGGAAGAGAATCAAACCGCAGGGAAAGATTGCCGCCTCGCCCTTTCGCAAGGAAGACACAGATAACTAGAAAACAAAACGCTAACCTCCACCGTAGGCCATGAGCAGATCTGGCGCCACCACCGTCGTCGCCATAATCAGCAGAGCCATCTTGGAGAAGCAAAGACGTCGCCGCGCCGTCAGCAACAGCATTCGACCTTATTTGCCCGCGGAGTGGCAACACGGCCACCCCCGGAGATCATTCCTCCACCCTCATCATCGACGGTGAGAAAAACGAAGACCTAGATACTAAACTACCTAGTCTATGCACAGCCGCACGTATATTCCCCAGTCCTCTTCCATCTCCGGCGCCAAACAGGCCACCGGAGACGGAAGGGACCGGCAGAATCGCTGCCGGAAACCTGTTCCGCCTCCTTTTCGCCCTTGTGCCCTGTAGCTAGGAGATAAGGACGGAAGGAGCGAGAGAGTAGACGAGATATCACTAAGCTCTTTCCTTGACTTTTTGGAGACCCTGTTTAGGTGCACAGGTCGCACGCCCCTCGGGACAGGCCTACCACGATCTGATGGTAGTTGAGTTGTTGATTGTTCATAACTTCATCAACTCGGTCATTAGTGCACACTTGGTACGGTGAGGCTATGACTTATATAGAGTTTGTTTTATAGCGCTAAACCATAGCGAGCGGCTATCTTCTCGCGGCTTCGACTAAAATTATAAGTCAACTCAAAATCTGAAACGGCTAATTTATTGTGAAAGAAAAATACTGTTTGGTGGCTGATAAGCCGGCTGATAAGCTGAAGCGAACAAAGCCCACTTATACTCCCTCTATACCAAATTATAAGTCGTTTTAGCTTTTCTATATTCATAAATCTTACTATACACTACATATATATTATGTCTAGATCTATAGTAAAAGAGATGAATCTAGAAAATTCACATGACCTATAATTTGGGACGCAAGGAGCAGGTTAGTACCAAATAACGTGTATTCTTCCCGTTGAATGATACCTCATTTTAGTTTTGTTTATTGTAGGTGTATTATATTTTTTATAGACTTCATCAACACTAGATAAGTTTGATTTAGAACAAAACTAGACCAAATATGAATTGGATAAATTAGAGCAAATATGGATTGGTCAAATTTAGAGCAAAATTAGAACTATAATTTAGATCAAATATACTAAGAGAGTAAAAGATTTTCAAGGATCTCAAGACTAGAATTGATAAAATATAGATTGGATAAATTAAAAAATTTGTGTAAATCAAACTGAAATCATTTTTAATTAAAACAAAAATACTTACAGCTTATACAAATTTCATTTATTCAAAAAATGATATTTTGATCTTTTTAATTCAAAAGACCATTTAAATTTAAAATTTTATCAAATATTGTTATATGATGATGCATTATATTGAACTCCTTGCCGCAATTTGCAATAACTTGCAAGGTGGCCTATCTAATCTAATATATGCTTCGAAGCTTGATCTTTTGTAATCTACATATATTGCGCATTGTATATGGGGTGGTAATGCCGTAATGATAGGACAACCATAATGTTCTAAACTACTCACGACAACTGACGGTGAAACCAACATAGTTATATATCTATGTAAAGGATTATTAAAACATTTGTGATTATGGAAGTAAGACGAAGAAAGAATAAAAAAGAGCATGAATACCGAACATTAATAGCAAGAAGCAGTGAATGACTACAGGAGCATTTCTCACAAAGTTTACGTGAAAATGGCATATACAGGGGGTGTTTGGTTCTTCGTAACCTCCTAAAATTCCTGTCACATCAAATGTTTAGATACTTTATTAAACATAGACTAATTTACAAAACTAATTGCACAGATGGAGGCTAATTTGCGAGACGAATCTATTAAATCTAATTAATCCATAATTTGACAATGTGATGCTACAATAAACATGTGCTAATTATAGATTAATTAGGCTTAATAGATTCATTCGCGAATTAGCCTCCGTCTGTGTAATTAGTTTTATAATTAGCTCATGTTTAGTTCTCCTAATTAGCCTCCGAATATTTGATGTGATATAAATTTTAGTCCGGACTAAAGATCCAAACATCCCGTAGTAGGCAATTAATGTACAACCGTTTTCGTATTTATGATACCATTTCTAACCTTTTTGAATTTTAGGAAAATGTAGAAAAAATATTATAAACCCACTTTACAGTAAAATTGTAACTACAACTTAATAGTTCATTTCACAAATATAGGAAAATCCCAATTTGTTGATCATCGTGTTTACAGGAAAATCACCTCAGGTGAGAAGTGAAAAAAAAAATAATGGGAAGGTATTCGAGACCAACGGCAACGACCGGCCTGCCGGGGTTGGTCGGTGGAGTGATGGAATCGTGGAGACCAACGGTAGCGCTGTGGCGCAGGTGCGCATGCACGGTCGGCCGTTCCAATCCAACGGCCGGGCTTCGAGCTGAGGCTACCACCGCCCGGCGCCCCTACCGAGACTGGCACGTACTCGTACCGTGTCGTCTTCCAGCCGCTTCCAGCCCGGGAGGGCGGCCACGCCGGCGCGTCCCCGGCCCGCCGCGTGTCCCGGCGTCCCGACACGTCCCGCTGCCTCCCGCGCCACCTCGCTCCCGCCGGTTCCAGACGCTTCTTCTCCGCCAGCATAAAAGCCGCTCCTCCACACTTCTTTCACTCAGAAGCATCTGCGCTCGTAGCCAGCCATCCTTCCGTTCCATCGTCACAAGCAAACCACACTCTCGCTCAGACGCGAACACGCGCCGCCATGTCCATGGCATCCCGAGCCGCCTCCGGCCTCCGCGCGGCGGCGCTGCAGAGCTACCGCCGCCCCGCCGTCCTCCAGTCCCGCTCGGCCGCCACGGCGACCGCCGCGCACCCCGGCGGCGCGAAGGCCGGCAGCAAGCTGCCCCGCGGCGACTACGTGCCGGTGTACGTGGCGCTGGGCCTGATCGCGCTGTCGGTGACGCTGGGGCTGAGCACCGCGCGGCAGCAGCTGGCGCACGCGCCCAACGTCCGGGTCGACAAGAAGAAGCGCGAGACGGTGCCCGAGGTGGCGGCGCCCGACCTGGCGCTCGACGAGGGCGAGCGCTTCGTCGGGAACTCGCTCTTCCGCAAGGTCGCCCACGTGCAGGACGACCGCAGCCTCGCCGCCGGCGTCGCCGACCCCGTCGCCGAGTACCCGTACGTCCTGCTGCTGCTGCCATAGGAATTGATTTCTCGACAACTTAGGGGGTGTTAGGGGTGTTTTGGATACTGTCAATTAATTTAAAATTTAGAACCTGCGATGTTTGGCTAATATAATTAGGGATGTTTGGCTAATATAGTTAAATATAGTAATACCTATTAAATGTAGGTTAATTACAAAACTAATTGCACAGTCTAATTATTTTGAGATAAATATTTTAATCTAATTAGTCCATGATTTTAATTACAAAACTAATTGCACAGTCTAATTTGTGAGATAAATATTTTAATCTAATTAGTCCATGATTTGAAAATGGTGCTACATTAACTATTAGCTTATTTGCTAATGATGGATTAATCATAATTTGCTTACCATCTAATTAGGTTTAATAGATGGATTAATTAATGGATTAATTAGGTTTAATAGATGGATTAATTAATGGATTAATTAATGGATTAATTAGGTTTAATAATTAATCATAATTTGCTTACCATCTAATAAGGTTTAATAAGGTTTAATAGATGGATTAATTAATGGATTAATTAGGTTTAATAGATTCGTCTCTGTGTTTTTTTCGATTCCGATTTTTTTCGATTCGTCTCACGAATTCTGTGTTCGGCTGTGATTTTTTTCTACTGATTTAATAGTGTCTAATAGTGTTCTCACGTTCTTTGAGAGAATAAGCCGGGCTGATCAGCCACCTAAAAAGGGCAGCTGTTTGCCGAACAGCTATGATACTGCTAAAGTAGCACCTAGCGTCCAAACAAAACACCCACTTACTAAGGAGCTAATTTCTGATCGCTTTGATTGCTGATGATGGAATGTGCAGGACGAAGAAGGCTGTGACGCTCAAGGACGTGGGCGTGGAGACGCCGGGCATCGAGCAGAGCAGGGAGGGCATAATCGACAGGATCTTCAAGAAGAACCACGCTTAATTGACGAGCGAGAGTGTCGACTTTACTTCCTGCTTTCATTTAGAGTCTAGTTTGGAGTCGAATCGGCTGTACTTTTAAAGGTCGATGTGCCACCTGATGTACATAGTCGAGAACACTCTGGTTTCTCAAAAGAAATAATGAAACGTCTGCAACATGGTCCCACATAAAGAAATCTTCGTCACGGAGCTTCCGGGGATGGATGAGATGAGATTGAGGACGATGGCGCTGTCATATCAGTAGTAAACCATATGTACATCCAGGACCGTCTCGATGTGTATATAAGGGGTGGTTTGGGATAGGTTTAACACCGATGTGGATGTTTGATACTAATTGTTTAATATCTGTCAGATCCGAATTACTAATGGTTTAATACCTGTCACATCGATGTCACATCGGGATGTCTGATACTAATTATACTAATTAGGTAATTATAAAACTAATTGCATAGAGTTTAATTCTAATTAGGTAATTATAAAACTAATTGCATAGAGTTTAACACCTGTCACAAACTAATTGCATAGAGTTTAATTCTAATTAGGTAATTATAAAACTAATTGCATAGAGTTTAACACCTGTCACATCCGAATACTAATTCCGGATGTTTTACTAATTTCTGTCACATCCGATGTAATTGTTACTAATTTCGGGATGTTTGATACTAATTGTTTAACACCTGTCACATCCATGTAATTGTTACTAATTTCGGATGTTTGATACTAATTATTTAACACCTGTCGCATCCGATGTAATTGTCACATCCGATGTAATTGCACAAAATTACATCATATGGAGCAGGACAGCTGATTACAAAACTAATAACTAATTACAAAACTAATAACTAATTACAAAACTAATAACTAATTGCATTAATAACTAATTGCATAGATGGAGTATAATTTAACACCTGTCACATCCGATGTAATTGTTACTAATTTCGGATGTTTGATACTAATTGTTTAACACCTGTCACATCCGATGTAATTGTCACATCCGATGTAATTGCACATATGGAGCAGGACAGCTGATTACAAAACTAATAACTAATTACAAAACTAATAACTAATTGCATTAATAACTAATTGCATAGATGGAGTATAATTTGCGGACGAATTATCATGATAGCTAATTACAAAACTAATTGTACAGATGGAGTATAATTCGCATTAATAACTAATTGCATAGATGGAGTATAATTCGCGGACGAATTATCATGACAGCTAATTACAAAACTAATTGCACAGATGGAGTATAATTCGCGAGACAAATCTATTATTAAGCCTAATTTAGTCCATGATTTGACAATGTGGTACTACAGTAACCATTTGCTAATATGATGGATTAATTAGGCTTAATAGATTCGTAGGCTTAATAGATTCGTCTCGCGAATTAGCACAAGCTCAGTAACCATTTGCTAATGATGGATTAATTAGGCTTAATAGATTCGTAGGCTTAATAGATTCGTCTCGCGAATTAGCACAAGGTTCTGCAATTAGTTTTATATAATTAGCTCATGTTTAGTTTTCCTAATTAGCGTCCGAACATCCGATATGATACTGTTAAAGTTTAGCACCTCGTATCCAAACAGCCTCTAAAGCTAAGCTAGTGCTCCCTTCGGGGGCACATAATTTCTCAGAGTTTGGGGGTGTTTGGACGAGTTTGGGGTGTACATAATTTCTCAGAGTTTGGGGGTGTTTGGACGAGTTTGGGGTGTTTGGATCCTTTTAGCAGCTCGGATGTTTGCTAAACATTGACCGTTTAGCAGCATGTTTGACCTAATTAGGCAATCGATCCTACCTTAATTAGGTTTATTAAATCGGATGTTTATCCTACCTTAATTAGGTTTATTAAATCGGATGTTTATCCTAAATATGCCTTATTAGGCCTATTTCCTATTAAATAAATATAGGCTAATTGGATACTAATTGGGTCGCTAATTCCAAAACTAATTGGATACTAATTAGGCCTATTAAATATAGGTTATTAAATATAGGTTAATTATAAAACTAATTGCACCTATGGAGTTTAATTTGCACATATGGAGTTTAATTTACATGCTAATTATAAAACTAATTGAGAGTTTAATTTGTTTACAAAACTAATTGTATGTGATTTGGATCCTAATTAAGTCTATTAAATATAGGTTAATTACAAAACTAATTGGATACTAATTAGGCCTAGGCTAATTACAAAACTAGTATTCAATTAGGCCTATTAAATATAGGCTAATTACAAAACTAATTGCACAGATGGAGTCTAATTCGCTTACAGGAGTCTAATTCGCGAGACGAATCTATGCTTAATTAGTCCATGATTTGACACCACAAAACTAATTGCACAGATGGAGTCTAATTCGCTTACCAAACTAATTGCATAGATGGAATCTAATTCGCGAGACGAATCTATGCCTAATTAGTCCATGATTTGGCAATGTGGCACTATAGTAACCATTTACTAATGATGGATTAATTAGGAGTAACCATTGCTAATGATGGATTAATTAGGCTTAATAGATTCGACTCGCGAATTAGCAAGGGGTTCTACAATTAATGGATTAATTAGGCATAATAGATTCGTCTCGCGAAGTAGCCAGGGGTTCTGCAATTAGTTTTATAATTAGCTCATGTTTAGTTCTCCTAATTAGCATCCGAACATCCGATGTGACACTACTAAAGTTTAGCACATAGTATCCAAACACCTCCGATGTAAGCGTGTGTTTTGGCTTGGAAACAAAGTAGGAAGGGATGATCCTATCCTTATTTTTTGGTACGGGACGATCCTATTTGATGTTTGGTTGAGAAAGACGAGGTTGTCCCAGTTTTTTGTTTGGTATGAGGGATTGAGGGAATGGGATGGATGACGATTTTAACACCGTTTGGCATAATAAATGGACCCTACGTGTCATACAAGTGGATCCACTTGTCATTGCCTATTCCATATTTTTCTTTCTTTTCATCCCTCGCGAGCTCCTCTGGGCAGAGACCATAGGCGCGATCCGCCGGCTCTCGCCAGCGCCACCCCTCCGGGGTCGAACTCACCGGCGCGGAGGCCGTGGCCGCGGCCTGCCGGCACGCCGCCGCCCCCCCTCTGGGGTCGAGCTCCCCTGTGCGAAAAGTCAGCCCCCGCGCCTCACCTGGTGAGCTCACGCGCGCCGGCTGCGACGGAGCTCGCACGTGCTCATCGGCGGCTCGCCCCCGCCACCCAAAATCGCCCCCTCCGCCGGTGGCTGCCCGTTGCCCAACCTCGCACCCTTCGCCGGTGCGAACGAACGGCACGTGACGGGGGCGAAGTAGGATGCCCCCTGTGGGGGAAATATTAACGACTTCCTTATATTCCTTAAACGATGGTCATAAGGGCCCAGGCCCACCTCCAGCAACAGTGACCTCCGCCGACTTGGCCTGACCCCCGGGTCACAGGGTCAGACACGCCTGACCCCCCGAGGCCGCTCCTCATCCCAGCCGAGAGAGTTCTGCCTCGCCCGACCCCTCGTAGCAGGTCTCCGCCTCGCCCGACCCCGGGAGCAAGGGGTCGGACGCACCCGACCCCTCATCGCAAGGCTCCGTCTCGCCCGACCCCGGGCGCTAAGTGTCAGACGTATCCGGACCCACAGGACAGAGCTTCGCCTCGCCCAAAGGACGTGCGCGGACCAGCAGACGAGGGCACAGATCTTGTGGGCCCCCACCGATCTCGCCATAAATGCAACCGATGGGACGCGCATGTTCGGAATACGGCTCTGACACACGAAGAGGCGCCCGCGTTCCTCGATGTGACCCACCGAAGTTTTCAGGCGGTGCACTGCTGCCACAACTGCGCAGGGCTACAGCTGCACCGTGCTAACCCTCCCCTGTGACATTCGTCATAGGGCACTCATCGCCCATGCTGCCTAACTAAGGAGGATGTGCTGCCCAGTTTCCCACTCGGCCCGGCGGTAGGGGCATGTCAGCCGCGCTCCCCGGTCAACACGTGTGGCTACAGTGGTCGCTCGTCATCCGCGACGTGCATGGCTACGGTGGCCAGTCATCATCATCAACTCGCACGGCTACAGTGGTCGGTCGCCACGCACGTCTCGCGTGCTCGGCTACAGTGGCCGACTGTTGGGTCATCGATGGGACCCAACGGCAACCACCCCTCCTCGGTGGCCATGCTGATAGGACGCAGAAATCAGAAGGGAATGCGGCAACCCCGGTGGCTCGGCCCGTCTCCCTGTGCTTTACCTTCCTTGCTTACTTCCCTTTACTCCTGACTCGATGGTAACTCCTGTGTCCTCCTTACGCTATAAAAGGAGGACCATGGGGGCTGTGAAAGGGACGGCTCTCGAACGGAACGATCCGCCCCTGACCCGCAATCCAACCTCACGAGCATCAGTGCACGCCGACAGAGACTTGGGACCAGCTTCCCTTTCTCGCCCGTTTGTAACCTCTACTACAAACTTAGCACGAGTAACACGAGCAACCTCCCACACTGGACGTAGGGCTATTCCTGCCCGAACCAGTATAAATCTCGTGTCCTCTCGTGTAACCATCCGAGCCTTACGCGCATAGAAAACAAATTTACTTGCCGGAGTCTTGACCCGTGATTCTTGACACCGACACCCCCGTCTGCTCGTTTTGGTGGGATGGAGGCATCCCGTATTTGGAGGGTATATTCTCTTCTGAGGATGTCCCCGTCCCACCTGTCTCCAAACCAAACGCGGGACGAAGTGGGATCGTCCCGTCCCGTCGCACTTCGTCCTTTGAACTAAACGCACCGTAAGATACTATATGTAAGATATAGTATTATAAACTTTCTTCTTCAAAAGAAGATAGTATTATAAAACTGGAATTTGTAAAATTAAAATATGGCAGTAAAAAGTTAATACTCTTGAGTCTTTGCTACTGTTAATATTTTTTCAGACAAGTTTAATGCATCATTTTTTTTAACATGCAAATCAACACATGTAGATCCTGCATCATCTTTGGTCATGCGAATCAACACGTGTGAATCTATGTTTTGACTTTTGAGCCTACGTCTACTTGGTCATACCGTACACAAACGGTAATTTATTGAAAGATCTGAGCTTATCGAGAATGGAACTTTTGTAGGTGCAACCGTGTCTTCATCGTAACCGTCCACCGTAGGATGCAACGTGGACGGTACAGGTGCGCCGCGCGTGCCTCTGGATTCAGAGCGCACCTCTTGGATTCATATTCCGTAGTCCAAATTACAAGCCATTCCAACTTTTTTATTCAAATTTCAACTTTTTATCCAAATTAAAGGCATTCCAATTTTTTAAGAGCCAAATTATTTATATTTTTTTAAGTCAAAACTTTTTTAGAGCCAAATCATTTTATATTTTTTAAGTCAAATTATTTTATGATTGATCAAAATTATAGAGAGGATCAAAAAATTATGGCACCGAATAGATATACGATGAAATTACATATTATTTTGTAGTTCAAATTATAAGTCATTCCAACTTTTTTGGAGAGTCAAATCAAATCATCTTATGTTTGACTAAAGTTATAGAGAGGATCACAAAAATTACGGGAAAAAATTATGGGCACCGAATAGATATACGTTTAAAATACATGATATGTGATGAAGAAGCTAATGGTACTTGTGAAGCTAATAGTACTTATTTGATATCATGAATATTAATACTTTATTTTATTGTTTTGAGATGCTTTGATTTTTCAAGAAAGTTGGAATGAATTTATTTTTTTTAATAAATTGTGCCTCTGGATTCATATTTTGTACTACTTACCTCTTTCGTCTTTGGTTACGAATTGAGCGCGGTACGCACGTGGAGGTTTATGTTGCACGTGTACAAACATTGCATCCGACAGCTGCAGTTGCTCGGGTGTACGGAGGTTAGGGAGCAAATCCTTTTGATCGCGTTCTCGTCCCGATTATGGGGGCCGTGTAAATTCTAATGAGCTATAAAAACTCAAGTTTATCTTAATTGGTGTAAATTTAGTGAGAAATTCAAATGTTGCCTCGCAAAAGCTTGGAGCCTCGTTACATAGCCATCTTCCAGCTTGATTTTTTTATGAGTTATTCATTAAATCATCGTCCCGCGTAACACTATATGAAATGATGTCAACTTACCTGTTTTGGAGTTTGGAAACCACTACAGTAGAATACTACTTAATCCGTTCCAAAATGTAGGTATCCAAAAATGTAGGTTGTTTTAGCTATTTTAGGTTTATAGATATTACTATGTATCTATATGTACATTTTAGATTCATAGATATTACTACGTATCCAGATGTACACTGGATATTCAGGTGCATAGCAACATCTATGAATCTAGAAAATCTAAAATGACTTACAATTTGGAATGGAGGGATTAGAGAAGGAAGTTCAATGAGATTGTCTCATATCTAAGCCACATCATCTAAAGACAAACATCAATAAAGTTATGTAATAATAACTCGTCTCCTTACGCAATACAAAGTTTTAATTTTTATTAACGGGACCCTCTTGTTCGCCCGCCTTACAGTGGTGAAGGTCTTGATTCTTATGGGAGGAGGACAAAAGAAAAGCTTTAACAGGCCTCAAAAAATAGCGTGGCACGCGCTAGACAACTGTTGCCCCCGCAAATTTTCTCTCTCAAACACGGAACATACATGCTGACTTGGGTTGGTTATGTGCCAGCTGATGTGGCGTTTTTACTCTTATTGTTATTATCGTCATCGTCATCATTTTTTGTGAGAGGTGTGTAGCCTGATCTAGACGCGAGCATGCAAAAAATGAAAATGTTTTAAATCTAAAATTAGTGCTTAGGCCCGTCGAGTAGCCCCATCGGTTTCTCAAGTTGGAAGGACCACATGCTCGTTTCACAGGTCAGGCTTGAGATGGGTGTCGGGCCGTAGGCAGACCGGGCCAAAATTGATCAGGTCCATCCGAACTTACTGGGCCAAGGAAAAGCAGCAGAGAGCCTCTCACACCATTTCCAAAACGCTGGGCCTCTCTCGTGCTCTCATCTTTGGGCCCATTTCGTCCAACACCCACGAGCCAAATATCTCCCGCCCGTGCACCCGGTCCACGCAAACCCCCGCAAGAATTATCCGTTGCCCCGCCTCTCCCACCATCCACACGCTTCCGCCGGCCCGGCTTAAACCCCTCCGTCTCCCCTCCCTCCGATGACCCCCGCCTCCCCGTAGCCTCGGCGTCGCGTCCCCGTTCCGCCCCTCCATGGCCGCCCACCCGCCCGCGCCCCTCCGCTTGCGGCGCACCATCCCCATCCCCATCCCCCACCCCTGCTCCTGCTCCGCCTCCGCCCGCCCGCTCGAATTTTTCAACCCCGCCTCCCCACGCCCCGCCGCCTGCGCCTCGTGCTGGCGGCGACAGCCACGGCCGCCGCGGCCTCCGTCGCCCCCGACGACATCTCGCAGCTCAACTACCGCCTCCGCGCCATCGTCCGCCGCCGCGACGCCGCCTCCGCCGCGGCGGCCTCGTCCGCTTCCCCCGTCGACCCGGCCCAGGCCGAGGCCTACCTCCGCATGATCCGCGACCAGCAGCGCCTCGGCCTCAGCCAGCTCCGCGGGGACAGAGGCGGCGGCGGCGGGGAAGCCGAGGCCGACGGCGACGAGGAGGGGGAGACGCGGAGGAAGGGGGTGGCGGCGGGGAGCTCGCTGGGGCACAGGGTGGACCCGCGGGAGCTGGAGCCCGGGGAGTACGTCGTGCACAAGAAGGTTGGCGTCGGCAAGTTCGCCTGCATCAGCGCCGAGGACGGCGTCGACTACGTCTTCATTCAGTATGCCGACGCCATGGCCAAGCTCGCTGTCGACCAGGCCGCACGCATGCTCTACAGATACAACCTGTATGACCTCCTTAGTCCTCATCCACCTGCCATTTGCGCATTATACTGTTTCTCTGCTTCGCAACCCTTTCAATTTGTACTCCAATTGAAAATGCTAATCTGTATCAGTAACCAAAATTTCGAACTGCCACTTTTGGGATGTCAGTGACTTTGCAATTTCGATTGGTGGCAACGAACACATTCATGATATATTATGACCTACAAGCCATTATCTCGATCTCTACTGGAAATTAAAAATTCACGTTAACCATTTATCCAGATTGATGTCCTTTTCAGGCCTCATGAGAAGAAGAGACCGCGGAATTTGAGCAAACTGAATGATCCTTCTACCTGGGAGAAGCGGAGGCTCAAAGGGAAGCTTGCTGTTCAGAAGATGGTTGTCAACCTGATGGAGTTGTATTTGCAAAGGATGAGGCAGAGCAGACCTCCATACCCAAAGCCTGTGGCAATGGAAGAGTTTGCTGCTGAATTTCCTTATGAACCTACTCCAGATCAATGCCAGGTCTACTTGAATCAAATGCAATTGTTTGTTCTTCTAAAAAATTGCTAGTTAGTAGAAACAGAAAAATACAGTTATCCTTTCACTGACATAGGTGATAGCAGACTAATACCCCGATGACTGATGCGATGTGTGTATTTGCTACTTTAGATCCTGTTCAACATGGCATGATATTTTCCTAAATAAAAGACATTTCCATCTTGTTAGATGCTTAAATCATGGGTAAAATGTATGGCAACTGTGCATAAGGTCGCTTTATGCCCTCAGAATCTGTTGTTATATTGCTTCCTGATTTTTTGGCATTTACTGTTTTTTTGGGGGTTGAATGTAGAAGTCTTTCAGATCTATTTGCACCTTATTCAGTACTGAAATTGCTTATTCATACCGGTGTAAGATATCTGTTAGGCTTATGTGGCTTATGACTTACAAGCCTCCTAGCTGGGATTTCATTTCTACTAGATATGGGATAATATATTGTATGCATTACTATCCTGATAGTTTCTGTTCTTACAATTGAGGATCCCATTTGGTATATCCTAGAATTTTAATCAGTTGAGCTGATTGGATTACTATCCTGCTGTGTGGGATACTGGGATCTAAATGAGATAAATCCTAATACCATTATCATGAAATTTGTCCTGACTAGTTCCAAATTTTTATAGTTGCATGTCATTGATACTTTCTTCTTACTTCTTACTTTTTTTGGGAAAACATCTGGTTTAATTTTCTTGTTTTCATGACAAAGGCATGATGGAGTTTTCTTAATTTCTGTTTGATTAAGTTGTATTAACATTTGCAAGGCAAAATTTCTTAATAAATAATATTGAGGTGCTGGATTAAATGGTGTTCACTCAAATGGCAGGCTTTTATAGATGTTGAGAAAGATCTGACAGAAAGGGAAACACCAATGGATAGATTAATCTGTGGAGATGTGGGCTTTGGCAAAACGGAAGTTGCAATGCGTGCTATATTCATTGTTATATCTGCAGGATATCAAGCTATGGTTCTCGCGCCAACGATTATACTTGCCAAGCAACACTATGATGTAATGACTGAGCGTTTTGCCAATTATCCGGACATAAAGGTTGCCATATTTAGTGGTGCTCAGGTATGCCATGTCAGAGATCAGTTTATCCAACAATGCGGTGCATTCAAATTCTTTTTGCTTCAGAACAATCTAAGTTTATGTTTAATTTTTTATCCTAGACCATATTGCACCCTAGTCTCCTGATTCTTAGTCTAACGTGGCATGGAAAAGAAAATCCATATAAATAGGACTTATATTAGCTAGAAAGGTAAGCTATATAATATATTACATAGCTGTGGTAGTACTGCATTTTCGCAGAATGTTATTAATTGTCAGATTATTGCACAAACTTATTTTAATGAAGCCTTTTTCTCATCCTTCTCTTCCAATAGTGATAGGAAATTCTAATAATTATTCATAACTTTTGGAATGGTACGTTGTGTTGATGTCAAGTGTGTTGCAGATATAAATTTATTTGCTTACGGAGTCAACTTAATTACATTGCATAACATGGCAATACCTTTTTTTGCAGACCAAAGATGAAAAAGATGACCTAATAACAAAGATTAAGAATGGAGATTTGCACATCATTGTTGGAACTCATGCTCTCCTTACGGAAAGGATGGCCTATAGCAATCTTGGTCTTCTAGTGGTGGATGAAGAACAAGTACTTTTATGAATCTTGCTACATCTTTTTTCGTCCTTGAAGTGCTTTTGTTGTCATTTGTGCTTTGTTGCTGTTCTAGTCTGGTGGTGTTATACATTGCTTTGATTATGATAATTTGGATGAACGGCAAGTTCCAAGGAAAGAATTGATTATCTGAAAACTAAATTGGTTTCATTCTTCTCAAAGCTCACAAAACTAATTTTATGAAATGTTAGATCTAATTTGCCATAGTTCAGTGATGTGATTGACATCTTGAAGGAAAATTTTAGTCTGTTTAATCATTATCATATTTTTTCTTTTATGCATATATCTTCACATACTTTATCTTTCTTCTTTACAGAAATTTGGTGTCCAGCAAAAGGAGAAGATTGCATCATACAAGTCTTCTATTGATGTTCTTACACTCTCTGCAACACCCATCCCACGTACCCTGTATCTGGCTTTGACTGGTTTCCGGGATGCAAGGTAACATGATGGTTACTAGTTAAGACCATTCCGAGCGATTATCATTAGACATCAACAAGAAATTCAGATTTTTAATATTACTTGCTAACTGATCTAGTTTTGCTCCCTTTAGTCCCTACATATCTGCTGATACTTCTCACTGGACTTATAAAAATAAAATATAGGTGTTACTGTATTTTGTTTATTATTTGTTTGAAATATGAATGATACCTAGCACCTTAATGTTATTGTTCCAAGTAAAACTTCGGGCGGTGGTGTAAAAGATCTCTACAAGAATACCATCTATGAATTTTTTTGACCTTATTATGTTCCATGGATGATTGGACTATTATAGCTTGCAATAAATTAGCCAACAATCAACACTACTTTAGTGCAGGTTGCTTGATACATTAGATAGTGTTATTCCTGTAGTGTTTATGTTTACATGGTTCTTCCTAATTAGTTGCATTCAACTTTTGTACTTCATTGTCTGTTTTTTGTATTGAAGTATATTTCTACTTTCAGTTTAATGTCTACACCACCTCCTGAAAGAGTAGCAGTAAAGACATATGTGTCAGCATTTAGTAAAGAAAGGGCCCTCTCAACTATCAAGTTTGAGCTGCAACGTGGCGGTCAAGTCTTCTATGTTGTACCACGAATAAAAGGTCACAGTTTTGTTATCTTCTGATGATTTTTGTTCATGATAGACCCTCATAATTAATGTATGAATCACAAACTTGCTTTCTTAATAATTCCTACTTTACTGATCTTTAAATTTGTCCTGTTTACCATGGGAAACAATTGGCCTGGTTGAGCCAAATTCACTGAATTATAGGAACTGAGACTAGCCCAGTTGGTTGTGGGTGTGGATGTGTCACGACCCTGGGGTAGTGAGCGTATGGGGTAGCTATGGGAGGTTGCCGGCCGCTGAGTTGCTGGCTTCCTGCCCATGTTGCTTGGGGGGAAGGTCGCCTGAGCGACGATGGTAGCAGGGATGAGGAAGACAGAGAATAGGAGATGAGATAATAGATTGGTTTAAGCTTATCTATTCCTCCTCTGCGGCCTCTATAAATAGGCCGGATTACAAATAGAGATAGAGTCCTATAATGACTCAAACACCCATATCTCAACTAATTGCACAACCAAAACTCAGCTATAGCTATCCAATGCAAAAAGGACTCTGCTAGCCGCCTACTGACGCCTCCTTCTCTGATAAGTAATCCCGACCATAACAGGATGACGCCCAGACCACCCAAGTTCAAGTACTTGTGAATTTGGGTGCCTATTTTCCTCTTAATTTAAAGCCACCTAGTTCCTCTTATGTTGGTCTTATGTTTTCTTTTTCAAATTCACTGAATTATGCTTCGACAAGATAAATCTTGCGTGCAAATCTGGCTTGGTTAAAGTGTATTTATTATTTATCCTGTTTAATAGATATCTCATTTGAATGGTTGAACAGTATCAACAGGACTAAATTGGTTCAGCTGAAATCCTGCTTTACAAATATGAATATAATTTCTCTATATTATTTTGTGCACTGGATCTTATATAATAAGGGATACACCTGTATGAACTTTTTGGATAAAACAGTGCACTATTACATTCAAAAATACATATGCATTTTCTCATATTTGATTTCATCATTCAACAGCAATAGACGATGTGTTGCAGTTTCTCAAGGACTCTTTGCCAGATGTACCAATCGCTGTTGCTCATGGAAAGGTAGGTTAACTAAGCTGTTAAGCAGGACATCTGCTTTACTGTTGGAGTATTGAGTTGCATGCATCAACCAATTCAACCCAAAGCTTTTGGGTTGAACTAGTTGGTGCATGCAACTCAATATGGTATCAGGGCTTAGAGGCCTTGAGTTCGAATCATGGCGGGCGCGATTAAATAAAATAATTCCAGCCCACTCCAATTTCCACATATGCGGCCTGAGGGAGCTTGCATGTGAGGGGGAGTGTTGGAGTATAAGTGAATTGCCCACCTCTCCCCATCAGCTTAAGCTTTTAGGTTAAACTGGTTGGTGCATGCAACTTAATATTTATTGTTCCTATTTTCATAATTCCTTGCTCTTTAGTAAACAATATCAATATCTATATTTGTATACCTTGCATTATATTAAAAAGCAAAAATTCCGTACTGTGTTATCTTTAGTCTTTTCCATTATGAGTATGGTATCACGGTGTGGTTGGTTATTTGTCCAAAATAATTCAAGTGGATGTTCTGTCTGGGACCATGTCCTTATTCTTCTATAGCTCTTATCATTTTGTGCTTTGATTCATTTATTTAAGTTTAACATGCCAACTTAGTTCAAGTCTTCATCTTAAATTGCTAACTATTCTGCCCGAAACGTGTTTGTGTCCCAGTTGCTAACTATTGACTAATTTTCTTGTTAAAACTTATTTCCTGAAGAAAATGTCAAAGAACATACAATTTGCAATGGAAAAGTTTGCCCGCGGGGAAGTGAAAATTCTTGTCTGCACGCATATTATTGAAAGTGGAATAGATGTTGCAAACGCAAATACAATAATTGTCCAGTTTGCAGAACTATTTGGACTCGCCCAGCTGTATCAGGTAGCTTTCTTTTCTTGTAGTTTTTCTTTGCCTTGTTAGCAGAATTATTTAATGTATCGAAGCTTAGGTCATATCAGTATGATTAATTACCAAATCATCCTCAATTGATGAATACTCTAATCTCTAAATCTTGAGCCCATTATTTTGCCTTTCCTTCAGTTACGAGGAAGAGTAGGACGATCAGGTAGGGAAGGTTTTGCATACCTCTTCTACACGGATAAGTCTTTGCTCTCAAGAGTTGCAACGGTGAGCTCTACAGCAATGCCTTCTAGTTTCTTATTTGTATCCATTATTTTGTTCCAGTGTTTACTGTATCTGATGCTGAAAGCATATTTTGCTGTTATACAAGACGTGGAAGTTCCAGTAGCAAATAGAACCTGGACCTGACCTTTGATTGTTCAAAGATATTCTGTGTTCATTCCTTGTGTTTTTGCTAAGATCAATTTACAGAATAGCTGGCATTAGTACCTTATTACTTGTGTGTTGGTGTTTGTAAGACTCTTTTCTTAATGCAATGATACACAGCTCTCCTGCTTGTTTGAGAAAAAGAAATTGTAGACGAGACCTACTCACACAAGAGTCAGAATACTGCCCCACCAATAACCCCTCCTGCAGCCGCATAGGCAAGATATGATGTCATTAAGATAGGAAACATGCTATTTCGCTGGTTGCTTACTTGCTTTCATAAGTACATTAAGATCAGGTCATACTTGAGAAACTTTCATTACTACTTTTAAATGTTTAGTTGGGAAACATGAAAAATCATACATGTAGATGTGTCTTTAAAAAAACTTTCATGGTCTGTAAATTTCTTGGATCATGTAAATATATTATAGTAGAAATAATGGTCAGAAGTACTCAATGGAGAACACGGCATGTCCAAAACGTCAAGTATTTTTTACCAGAGGGATGGTGGTTAATTATTTTGACAACCATTTGTTGGGGACGCTCTATACATAGGAGGCTTCTTTTGCTTTAGCAAGAGTTGAACTCCAAAAGACTCCATTTATAACCGGCAGATCAGAGCCTTCTGCATATGCCATTTAACATTTCCATCTACAGGATAGACTTGGAGCTATTGAGGAGCATTCAGAGCTTGGCCAAGGTTTTCATGTTGCAGAGAAGGATATGGGTATCAGGGGGTTTGGAAGTTTGTTTGGTGACCAACAATCTGGAGATGTTGCAAATGTTGGCATTGATCTATTCTTTGATATGCTTTTTGACAGCTTGTCAAAGGTATCTTCATTTATTTGGACACACATTTACTAATGATTTTCCCTCATTTTGTTCTCATACTTACTGCAACTTCTGCACTTCATATTATTTTGTTCACTAATTTTCAGGTTGATCAGTTTTGCCTTGTACCTGTTCCTTACAAAGATGTTCAGGTGAACCTGAAAATACTTCTCAATTTAGGCAGCAGCATAGCTTTCTTTTGCAAGGACTACATAATGATACTTCGCAATTTTATTAAAACATTGTTTCTGAGTGGCCCTTTTCTTCAAGCAGCTGGATATAAACATTTCTCCTCATCTCTCCTCTGAATATATTAGTTACCTGGAAAATCCTGTCGAATTGCTCAATGAAGCAGCAAAAGCTGCAGAGAAAGATCTATGGACCTTAATACAGTTCACAGAAGATCTTCGTCGACGATATGGAAAGGAGCCCCGTGATATGGAGGTAGGAAAGTGCTAATATGATCAGAGTTGATGGTTTCAGTTCAGTGGCTTACACAGTTGGGCGCTACTTTTTTTTCTCACAGTTGCTATTGAAAAAGCTCTATGTAAGGCGGATGGCAGCAGATCTTGGTATCAGTCGGGTATATCCATCTGGCAAAACGATATTCATGAAAACAAACATGAACAAGAAGGTATTTAGGCTCATGACAGAAGCGATGACTTCCGAAACACATCGGAATTCCCTATCGTTCGTCGGAAAAGAAATTAAGGTAAAGATCCATGTGTCCGAATATGCAATTTCCCAGACCAGCTGTGAGGAAAATCATTTTGGCAGGTTGCACTTATCATTGTTAAAATACTATAAACAAAGCTTGCCAAAGCATCATGCAATAATAAAATTAAATTTTGGGGTTTTATAGGTTTCATGTCCAACACAATTGAACAATGTTGTCAAACTAAATTACGTCACCATTATCTGTATAGCTGAAATTATTGAGATCATTAATCTAGGTGCACAGGCCAATGGTTAGTGGTTTAGTGCCAATCTTTCTATCAACCATTTTTCTGATATGATGTTTGAAAGAGGAGGCGACCTGCTGTTGCAGCCTTCTAGGGACAGACTGACAGTCATTTTATCTACTGGTCGCATGACATAAAAACCGGAACTTAACTGTATTTTGTATTTTTGTTGATCATGAGTTAATCTGTCCTAATGTCCCTTGTTATCTACTGAATACCGATAGTATCTTGTACCATTGGTTCGAATTTTCCTTGTTAATTTGCATGTAGCACATAAACTCCCTTTGTGGGTGTATCTGGAGGAACTTAGTATTTACTTTTTTCATATGTATTGCCTTTTTTTTCTGACAAGTGTGCTTTTTTTAGGCTGAACTACTCGTCAGTTTACCAGACACTCTACTTCTGAACTGGCTTTTCCATTGCTTAGCAGACTGCTATGCTGTGATACCAGCCCTTGTGAAGTACTAGATACTTTTGTTTACAAGAACTGAATGTTTTTGCCGCCACCATGAAAGGGAGCAAACTATCCATGCTCGAAGAGAAAGTCTCTGAGAAAGCAGCCTTGGCAATTGGGGTAGTCTGCAATGGATGGTTCTTCCTCGTGGTGATATTGGCCTCAGGCTCTGCCAAGCCAAGGCATGCCCAATCATACACATAACTGGTTTAGGAAAGTCTGTCAGAATTGTTAACATAACAGAGCATACCTAAAGTCGGTCTGCCAAATTTTACAGGAGGACGCTAGAAGCCACAGATTGCATTTTCTACATTTGCTGACAGCAGTGGCTGATGGATTGCCTGTTGCATAATACTAACTTGAGAAGTTGAGATGCAGCGTGACATTGGGAAGCTTGGAGAACTCAATTTTGATCCTATCTGACAAAATAGATTATATTCAAAACTAGGCAAGATCTTTGACGGATGGACTATCAAGTTGTTGCTCGACTAACAGGTTGGTAGCGTTGGCATTGACCATACACCATTTGTCTGACAAAAAGAAATATTAGGGAATTTGGGGCCAATTGGTCTGTAAATTAATGTATTGTAAGCAGGTAGTGACAGACTGACAGGTGACAGTGATCATATTCGTTTTCTACAACAAAGTTGTGTAGCGGTTCAAGAGGTGCGCTTCAATGTATGAGCTTAGCATGATTGAACTGAATGAAAACGAATATCTCAGAAAAGCTCTCTGCTATAGAGTCTTTAATAGAGATTTGTTAGAAGAAACATTTTGGTTAGTAGATTCAGGAACATATAAATTGAAAGTGACATCCGATCTGTTAAATTGTAGAGTTGGCAATTGGCCGAATGACACAAGGTGGGATCTCCTATCTATCTTCTGCTAGATATTTAACGTGTTGATCTTTAAAGCCCAACAACAGCCCATCAAATAGGTCCACAGTCCACGATTACTGTAATACACGTCCGCACACAGAAAAGAAGTCAGTGCATCTCATGTAGCAAGTCTGACACATGTTCGGTTTTTTGTAAAACAAAGATTCAAAGAAAAAAAATCCGTAGTTTACAAATAAAATTTCGTTTGAACCATAATGTTTCTTATGACGAGATCTACAAATCAAGACCACACTTGATCATATTTTGAATCAAATTATTTTTTAAACATTTTTTGAATACACCAACATTATGTTGATCAGCATTTTTCCTTTTGAATATTTTTCGTTCAACTTTTTTTACATTCACCAACATTATGGTTCAATATTTTTTATTTAACATCTTTTTAACATTCACCAACATTTCTTTACATTCATCAACATTTTCTTTAAAATCGGGTTTAATCGTCACAAACATTTATTGAGTTGATCAACATTTTTTATATGCATCAACATGTTTCTTCAACTTTGTTTTACATCCAACAACATTATGTCTTAACGTATTTTTACACACAAGCAAACAATTTTTCAACTTTTTTTACATTCAACAAAATTATGGCTCAACATTTTTTACACACCAACATTTTTTGCAAAATACTATTTCAACATTTTTCTTCCAAAGTACGTTTAAGATATTACTCTAATGTAGTCAATATTTTAAAAGACTAGATTTAACATTTATATACACCCTAGTTCAACATTTTCAATGAAGTAGTTCAACATTTACGTAGAAAATGTTGAAAACGTATATTCAAAATGCTGAAAGAGTGCATTAAAAATGTTGATTTTTTTAAAAAACTAAAATATATTCATATTGGATCTTGTTTTGTTGCATAAATTCTAAATAGCATCGTGATTCAAACGGAATCCAAAATACATTTACAATTTAAGAGAAAAATACGATTAAAGTTTTGAATCTAAAGGAATCTCACCCATCCACGTACGGAGAAACCACCCATGCAGCCTCCCCACCCACGCGACGACACCTGTCCATAGCTCCACCCTAAACCGCTCATGTGCTCGCGTGCTCCAATCTCCTCCACTTATTATACTCCGCACAAATCTCAAATAATAGAAGATAAGTTGATTAATTTCTTTTGGAAAATGGATAGGAATTCCGGGCATATGGCATGGCCACACATGGGTTGAAGAATACGGAAATATTAGCGGCCGTCCAGGTGGGCTGTTGGTGGGTCAAATTTTTGTTTCCTCACACCCAACAATATAATCTAACAGTTTTTGGTCATTTAGTTTAATTAGTAACTTTATAGGTATATAGCTTTTTTCATACTAAATTTTGTTTCAGTTGAACATGTAATATTCTTCTTATGGTACAATTCTCTCAGGGAACAATTTTACACTAAATATGAATGATTTTCTCTAGATTTATAAAAGAATGCTTGAGCTTTGTTTTTTTAGAGAAAATACCATTCAAAAGTGCTCAAATATGGTCTTGTTGTAAAGATCTTATACTAATAAAAATAAATTTGTATATAATTTACCCCCGTATGTTGTTATTAAAAATACCTAAAGTAAAAAAAATCTAAATCTTAATCAAATTATCTTCACGTGCATCATACAAAAATATCCAAAAGTAAACTAATATATAATTCTAAATTATATATATATGTCATTGTTAATATAGAAATACTAAGTTAAATATATACGCATGACGAGTGACACCATGTAGACCATTTATACATGTATGTGATGAAGTGATGAAAAATACTGATTCTTATGCTAAACATAATGTATGGAGGTGCGATACAAAATAGAAAAAGTGTGAATGTGGATGAAAAAAATTATAAAGTAATTACTAATTAAAAATCAATCATAGACAAAGATAAGTACACATCTATATGTTGGAATATTGAAAAAATAAGATAGTAGTAGATAAATAAATTTGATTATTAGCTAGGAGTTTAATTTCTAATTTTTTTAAATACAATAGTTTTTAAAAATATTAGCCCGTACAGGAGCACGGTGGACTAGTTTTACACTAAATATGAATGCTTTTCTCTAGATTTATAAAGTAAAATAATCCTTGACCTTTAATTTTTTTTGAGAAAATACCATTCAAAAGTACTCAAATATGGCCAAGATCTTATACTAATAAATACAATAATACAGTTGTAATTTAATTTAAATGTGTGGTTAAAAAATACGACCTTTTCTTATTACTGCACATGCTAATGATCCAGTGCATGAAGGGTCTTGTGCGTGTGCGCAAATGGCCCCAGGTGCTGAAAAAGGTGCAAATTCGCTAAAAAAACATTCCGAACAGTCTTAAAAAAATTCCGAAACTTTGCATTAGCTCTGGGTGAGCATAATTTTGGAAGTTCATCACGCTGTGTGATTCCGGGACAAACCGGATCCACGCCGGAATGACCGAGAACCGCCTGCAACCGGTTCCCCTCCGCCGCCGTCCTCGCGGACACGGTTGACCGCGCTCTCGCTCCTCCGCCCCGCCGCATTTCTCGCCGCCCTCCTCCCCACCTCCCTCCCCCGCCCCAAAACTCCGGCATCCTCCGCTCCTCCTCCTCGGGACTCCCCCGACCGCGCTGCCCGACCCCAATGGCGAAGGCGCTGCTGCTCGCGTGCCACCTCGCCCTCTCATTCTCCCTGCTCGCGACCTCCCTGTCCCACCTCCTCGTCGCCGCCGTCTCCCACCTCTCCCCGTCCTCCCTCCACCACCGCCTCCTCCGCCTGCTCCGCCACCCGCTCCTCCGCCTCCTCCCGCCGCTCCTCGCGCTCCCGTTTGCCTTCCTCCCTCTGGCCTCCACGCCGCTCCTCCCGCTGCTGCTCCTCCCGCCGCTGCTCCCGCTCCTCCCGCTCCCGTTCCTCCCGCCCCACCTCCCGCTCCTTCGCCCGCTCCTCCTCTCCCTGCCCCTCCTCCTCCTCGCCCGCGCCGCAGGCCTCCTCGCCGCCTCGCTCCCGGCCTCCGACCTCCAGCAGCACGCGCTCGCCGTCGCGCGCCTCCTTCTCCTCGCCGCCGCCGCGGCATCCCTCGCCTCGTCGCTCTCCGCCTCCGCGCCGAGGGGCACGGTGGCGGCGGCGGCCCACTTCGTCGCCGAGGCGGGGCTCGCCTGCGCGGGCGCCGTGGGCGGGCTCTGGGCGGCGCAGACCGGGCTCAGCCTCTACGTCGACGCGTGCGTGCCCGCGGGGTGCCACCGCCTCCTGGACGCCGGTGGCGCCACGGCGCCCGCCACGCGGTGCGAGGTGGAGGAGGCGAGGATCAGGGCCGTCGCCGTCATGGACCTCGCCCTGTCTGTGCACTGCGTCCTCGTGGCTGCCGTTGCGACCCTGGTGCTGCTCGGGGTGGCGAGGTGGTTCGGGGTTGACACCAGCGCCGGTACGGGGAGGAGGCATAATGGATCCTCCTACGATGCATTGCCCACAGTGGCGTCCACTGGGGCGATGACGGAGATGGAGCATTTGCAGGGTAAGGGCATCGTCAGCAAGAGCGTGGCGCAGGAGTGAAATATGATGTGTCGTATTGGATTAACTAGGTACATTTCAACCGACTCAAGCATCTGATCTTGTCAAGAAGTGAACCCCTGAAAAGGATGGGGAATTTGGGACATGGCAGCAGAATTTGTTCCGAGGGATGCTGATGTTTTAGCTGCTAGGAGAGAGTACAAGTAGTAGCTGCTGTGGACCAATTGCTTTGTTGAATTGGCCAATAGCCCAATCAGTACCTGGATAATTGTTGTAGGTCACTCAATTATTGCAATGCTTGTTGGTGTTCGTTTGGTAGTTCTGTCCACTTCAATCAAGAGAATTACTTTTGCAATATTTCTGGTTTATTACTGGCTTGTTAGCTGTAGCTGTTCATCTGTAGCACTTTTGAAGTGCCAGACATATGCCAAGTCTCTATGCACACACATGTGACTAGCCGTTGAGCTTTGGCGCTTTTATACCGACTCTTCCATTGAGATACCATTTATGGAATTATTAGTTAGAATTTTGGCCTGTGATTGCAGTTGTCTTTGAACAATTGAATCTTGCATATTCTTTAATGGAGAAACTCAAACCCATCCATTAGGTGCTTAGTTTTAAAACATAGTGAAATATTGAAGAAGATGAAGGAATTGCCTGATGACCTCATGATGATGTTACAAGCATGCATCATATGCAAAAAAAAGAACTACAGAACCAAAAGTCAAAGAATTCAGAATCTCTTTGCACCAAGAGGATTATTCAGAATCAGAACCCCAAGTGGATTGTTCAGAATCAGAAACCCACCCTGTAGGGACACCACTGCTAGGTTCTCATCGCCATGATTTGTTAAATTTGATAACACTACTTTTTAGAATGTGAGACAAGGCCTATTCAACAAACTGAAGCTAAAGGGTTGGCAAGAACCTTATTCAGTTATATCATATTCACTGCATTTTTTGGGTCTATACCTTTAACTAGGGCATAGGAATATATCTGTTAGTAATAGGCTTGTAATGATGCATTCATTGTCAAACTTAAATGCTCCCTCTTTTATAACCATATTTCGAACTTTCGTTTTCAGACTTATAATTGAATTCTGCAAATGAAATTTCATTTATTGTATCTTTATGGTTTTTTTTTTGCTATCTATCATATATAACTGAATTATGTAGCTATATATCTATGGTATCTGTTGAGAGTGGCAAACCTGTGTTGTTTTCTTTACAACGTTTCTTTTTTGGTTGTGCCAAGCTATTTTTCTTTTGCTTGTGAAATGATAAAGCAAATCCAATGCAAGGTGTGTTTTCATATGCTTCCACAGGTTACTGCTGTAATTTTTTCTTTGGCAGCTGCATGAATCTTCTATTGCTTTATCATAGATATGCTGGGCAGCAAAAGATGTCCTCTAGAGATTCTGACATTGACAACTAACTACTTATCGTACCATCTGTGCTCCAGATCTACACCTTTGTGGATCTTTTGCCTAGTGCTTCTTTTTATTGGTGAGAAGCTGTGTGGCTACTCCTTAAACCGAAGGGTCAGTTAGGACTTCTATACTCTATATTTCTATCCAATATGAGATTCTTGTCAAATTCTCATTTAGTTTGCCTGTGGGTGAATCAATTGGAAGCAGATCCTCTGCAATACATCTTTTAGCCTTGTGATACTAGATGAGGTGGCATGAAAGATGGTGGTTAGACTGCAAGTAGGAATCAGTTGTAACCTTGAGTAGCACCAATTGATGGGCACAGTCAGATACCATTGGACAAAAGCTTTCTTAAAAAGATCGTTCCACTAGGTAAAGTAAATGGTCTCTTTCTAGGCAGTTGAGCCTATGTTTATCACTTTACCACTCTGTAATCACAATAGCACTTTCTTGTTTTAATTATACATTGGTTGCTGCTTGTCTTGGTCATATTAGTTTATTAATTTGTGATAACTGCATCATGCATTGTAGTTTCTGAGCACTATATAAATGCCCGCTAAGTTCTTCCATTTCCATATCCCACCAATGTTGTCTGCACCGTGAGCTTAGAACCAAGAGTGACAATTGGCATGGCTCTCTTGGTCCCTCTCTCCCTTGAAGGCTTTCTCTGGTAAATCTTGTTGGCTTCGCAGCACATATCCAGTGCTTTCTTGAGAAAGCCTTCAGGGGGGAGGGAACCCAAGCAAGCCACAGTGCCTGTACCCAATAGCAAAGATGTGCACTAATTTCTATTTGTTCTTATGAGAACTTGAGTAATCATTTGCTTTGTTGATTTTTTAAAATGAACCTAGTTTTGTCAACTGACATCAGTTGCTGGATGTACAAGGAATGGACAATGGGGTGTTGACAAATTTCTTATCTTTATAAGGCAGTGGAGGTGTGGAGCTACTGATCATCTATCTTTTAACCAGATACGAGAAGAAGACTGAAGAAAGTCAATTGCCGAGTTTTTCTTCACTTGGAGGTCTCACCGCTACTGAATTTTGTGCATACACAGAAAAGGTATGAGCAATGTCACCATAATAGAGGCCAAACAGGCTAACGATGCTCTACTATAAGCAAATCAAAAACAGTATTACCTTTCCAGAATATTTTCTTTGTAAATTTTTCCTGCCAGGGAAATATCTCTCCTGCTATTTCAGTTGTACAAAGCTGACATTTTTTTTAATTATTTTCTATTCTAGGTGAATGTTACTGTTGCCAATCGTGCTCAGCTTTCCTGAATTAGTGGATGCATTGGTTAGCAACACTCTGCTGCTAGCTTTATGGGTGCTCGCCAAACAGCCAATTTATCACATTGCATCATGAGATGGACTTGTAACCTGTTGAATGCTGGTTGAACACAGTCAGATGCCAACAACAGGTGAACTCATAAAAAATGGGCACCTTCGTTTTGTGTTACTTGTTGAGTGGTAGTGGAGCCAGTAGTTCTCTGCTCCAAAGTCGGAAGCACTTCCTTTGTTTATTTGGGCTATGAACGTTTGTTGTTTTGACAACATGAATATTGTCTTACCCTATTGTTCTTGGTCTCTGTACACTCAGCTACGATTTGGCTGCGTTACCTCTTGCATCTATGTTGAATGTTGATGGGTCCTTAATAAAACATGCATGAACAAAGTACCCTTCATGTGCTTGCATATGTTTCATAGTGCAGAAGTTCTTTTTTCCCTGTGTCGACGCTCGACCCTGTTTCCATTTTAACAACGGAAATTTTGGATGTTCGATACAGTTTGCAGGGGAAGAAAAGAGTTCTAGACGCGCAGAAGTTTTATTTGAACCAAATAAATGGCCACAACACTCCTAATTATGACATATGGACCTATATGGCTACTAATACATTGCAAATTTGCAATGTTAGAACATAACCAATATTGACCTCGATTTGTATATCACATCATAAGAAACACAAGAAGTATGATTTTTGGATTAAGTGCGAGATTGGTCTGTAACCACTTTGTCAATGCTTGTCTTACTAAAATTTGGCAACAATGGTCCAAATTGACGAGCCCATTTAATCCCAATTTCGTTCTTAGAACAACTCCTACTCGAACAGATCCTTTATTAGATTTCCGGTATGGAAAGATCTCTAAATTCCTCCCTCCACCTCTATTCCCGAGTTTCTTAGGAAGCCCTTTGTCGAAGGGACTATTGCTATAGTGGTTGTATTTTTGTAGCCCTCAAAAAATAGAAAGAACTCACATTTAGTTTTTGGAGGTCTTGACTTGAGCGTTTTTGCTGGAGTTGCTCGAAGCCATACCAATCATGTGTATGTGTATCTCCTACCTAGCATTCGGTTCCAATGCAACTTCCGAAACATCAACTCATGTGTGCATGTATGTGCATAGGCAGCCTATATATACATGTATACAAACTATACATACATGACGCCTTGACCTATAGTGTACCAGGAAGTAGAATGCATGCTACGAGCCATCCCATTTCCAAACAGGAGGACGAAGCTGAGGCTACGACATACACGGACACGGACACAATCACACGAAAAACACACGCACTCAAATCGCATTCCCATTCGCGATTCCCATTCACACCACCTCGAACTCCCCCCCGCGCGGCCGGCCGGCGCCGCCGCCGTACTGCGGCTTCGTCGCCCCGAGCTCCGCCGTGACCGCGTCGGCTTCCTCCTCCACCTTCCTGCTCTCCCTGCCAGGCCCACCGAAGATAGAGTGCCGCGGTTGCTGGTGCGTCGAGACCCGGTCGAGCCCGCCGCCGTGGCCCTGGCCGCCGTAGATGTCACCGAAGTCGGAGGACGAGGCGACGCTGGTGCGCTTGGCGGAGTAGTTGAGGTCGAAGCTGGCCTTGGCCATGTCGAAGCTGAGGCTGCCCCGTGTGTAGAAGCTGATCCTCGACTCCGACGACAGCGGGCCGAGGTAGTAGAGCGCGGCGGCGTCGGGGTCGGCGGGGGAGACCTTGGCCCTGAAGTCGTTCCTCGACGGCGGGATCGGCGAGAAGAAGATCTCGGTGACGTTGGCGGCGGCGCCGCGGTTGAAGGGGTTGGCCTTCCCCTCGTACCGGTACCGGAAGTTCTCGTACGTGGTCTGGTTGGTGCAGACGAGGTAGGAGTGGAACGCCGTGAGCCCGCCGACGAACCAGGCGGTGACGAAGGTGTAGGCGATGAGGAACCCCGACACCGGCGAGTCGGCGACGGCGCGGCCGAGCCCCACGCCGTACTGCCGGGAGATGAGGTACAGGTTCACCCAGCAGAAGCCGAACACGTAGAGGCACAGGAACGTCGTCGAAGATATGAACATGAAGAAGAAGCGGTAGTTCCGCCGGCCGATGCACTGGCCCACCCAGGGGCAGTGGTGGTCGAAGCGGTCGACGCAGTTGTTGCAGACGGAGCAGTGGGAGCAGCGCGGCGGCCGGTAGAGCATGCAGGTATGGCAGTACTTGACCTTGACGACGGTGCCGTTCACGTACACGTCGCGCGTCGGGGGGAGCGACCACGACGGCGCGGTGCTCGCCGCGGCGGGGGAGGCCGTGCTGTCGGCGTCGTCGGGCTCCGGCGGACGCGCGTTCCGGGGGATGATCCCGGGGTCCCGCCCCGACGTCAGCACCAGCACCACCACGTCCTGCACGCGCCGTCGATCTGTTAGTTTCAGCTAAATTATATATATATGTATGTATGTATGTATGTATGTATGTATGTATGTATGTATATGTGGATCGATTGACGACGGACTCACGAATGCGCCGACGGCCATGGCCGTCGCCGGGACGGCGGCGCCGAGCGGCTTCCCGATGAGGTCGGCGAGCCGGAACGAGACGAAGGCGACGAAGAGCGCGAGCGGCGTCATGATGAGCGCTACCGTGAGCACGATGGAGCTCGCGTCCGGACCGAAGATGAGCCGACCGCCGCAGAGGAATCTCTGCATGCCACACGGAAGAAGACCAAACCATCTCATCAGGCCATGATCGTCACAGCCATTTTCAGGGAAGGAATTTCATCACATTCGTTCGGGAGGACGCGCGGAGGAAATCAATCTGATTACATTCTTTCCTCTCCAGACTTGGTAGACGCGGTGGGTGGCGACGGCGGCCGACGAGGCGCTCGAGGCGGTGTCGGAGAGGTAGCTGCGGGGGAGAGGGCTCTTAAACAGGGACCTCCCCTTCATCGTCGTCCCAGGTACGTGGGGCGCCGGCGCCGGTCCGGTGATCGCCGCCGCGTCGTCACCTCACCCGCATGGGCCGGCCCCTGCAGAGCGGCGGCCGGGACGGGGGTGGTGGGAGAGGAGGGAGGGGAAGCTCGCCTCGTTTTCCCGTTTCGGACGTCATCGTGCTATCCATAGGAGGGAGGAGCTATAGCGCGTCGTGCTTGTTATCGGGGTGCAAAGAATGGATCGGAGGAGGGGAATCGCCATGGCTAAAGATAGCACGAGCATCATACAGCTCCGGAAACACGGGTACGTACCTGGCTGTAGAAGAATCTCATGATGAATAAAAGTGCAAGGAAGAAAGGGTGATGGTGATGCTATCCTATACTATAGTTGCATGGACGATCTCAGTCAACGACAAGAGCCACAGGAACTTAGATTCAACTGCTAGCATTATTTTCTTCTTCCTCACACTCTCTTCTTTCTTGGGGAAAACGACACCACAACCATGGACGAAACCAGGAATTTTACCATTCATTCAATCGCATAGTAACATAGCAAAGAGGACCGTATTGTTTCCACTTCCCATGTCAAAATTGGATCGATCATAGCGACAAAGTACAACAAAAATGATAAGAATACTACCCGAATTAGCAAAAAAAAAACTTTAGAATCCATGAAGTGTATGATTTTCTCCTTGCAAATAAGTTTTAAAATTTAGTAGCACAAGGCGAGGTGACCTTATAGCAGGTAAGTACCATCATTAAACAGATCATATATATCTCAATATCGCTGGAATCTTCAAGCTTTGACCTTGTAAGCTATGGCAGAAAAGAATTAGACAAGGGGGGAGAGGGAGGGAGGGAGAGAGATATTCTATGCACACATATTTACATTTTATCTAGTATAAAGGGAAGATCTCATGGAGCTATAGATATGGTTACATAAATATAATCTCCACATAACATGTAGAAATTTTTGGATTGGGGGGGGGGGGTTCATGCCCCCCACTGGCCCTTGGATGTTTCCGTCCCTGACCGCAGCCATGTGTACACACACAACTTAACGAGCAGTATATTTCGCTTCGTGATTAGTATATATTGTGAAATTATGATTGTAATGCAGGGAGAGCATACCTTTAATGTGTTTGACAGGTGTCGTATATAAACATCCCTGACTGCAGCCATGTGTACACACACAACTTATCGAGCTGTATATTTCGCTTCGTGATTAGTATGTATTGTGAAATTATAATTGTAATGCAGGGAGAACATACCTTTAATGTGTTTGACAAGTGTCGTATATTCTGGATCGCCTTCAGTATGGTAGGGTGATAGGGTTGAAATGCATTTTTCAACTTTAAAGTTTAACCAATCTATTTGAACCATGGATTGTTTTAGAGTCAAATTATATTATGTTTAAGATCTATAATTTTTAATACTCATATCTTTTCAAATTTTGAAAATATTTATTACAAATTGTTTAGTTAGACTTGTTGAATAAATTTGTTAAAAGAGTTGAGTGTATATGAGACGATCTTTTTAGCAATTTGTCACAAGCAGTGTCAAACATGTCATATGAAATTGTTGAATTATGTCTTAAAGCTTATTAAACCAAATATTTTTATATATTTGAGTGCATATAAAAGGCATAATAAAAGTATAAGATATGGGTGGTAGTTATTCAATGACATGATAAAAAAGGAATAATATAATCTACTACGATATGGCAAGCGCAATAGATGTATATGGTGCCCCCTTATTTAGAGACCATGTAAAAGTTAGATCATGCTTCTGGAAAATAGAAATTGGAGGCCGAACCAACCAAACAATGTCAAACAATTCCGGCCTATTTACTTGTTGAATGTCAGTTTTAAGATTTTCACTAAGTTGATAATGGACAGATTGGCAAGGGTGTCAAATAAACTGGTTAGTAAAAGCCAAACTGCCTTCATTAAAGGGAGATATATACTAGACGGCACCGTGATGCTTCAGGAAATCATGCATGAATTGAAGAGAAAGAAGATGCAGGGGGTGATACTTAAGATAGACTTCGAGAAGGCATATGACAGTATAAATTGGGAATTTGTGGAAGAGTTTTTGCAGAAGGCTTTGACACTCGACTGATAAACTGGATTATGAGTACAGTTCAGGGAGGTAAACTGTGCATCAATATAAATAGGGTGAATGGTCTGTATTTCAAAACATATAGGGGTCTTAGGCAAGGGGACCCGTTATCTCCCTTACTCTTCAACCTAGCTACTGACGCATTGGCGCACATCCTGGACAAAGCGAAAGAGAAGGGGATGATCCGGGGGGGAGGGGTGACTCACCTTCAGTATGCGGACGACATGGTTATTATGATGGGATGTGACGACCAGTCAACTATACACACGAAATTTCTGTTGTATTGCTTTGAATGGATGTCGGGGCTCAAAATAAATTATCATAAACGTGAACTAATGGCTTTTGGGGTGGATTCTTTGGAACAACACAAGATAGCCAACATCCTTAACTGCAGAATAGGAGAGCTGCCTATGAAATACTTGGGGCTGCCAATCAGCAACAGCAAAGTGGGGGTTCAGGCTTTTGATGAAGTGGTAAACAAAATGAGGAAGAAACTACAACCCTGGAAAGGAAAGCACATGTCCTCAGGGGGCAGGCGGCTCACACTGACAAACACATCACTCAGCAGCCTCTGCCGACATATTTAATGGGAATGTTCCTCCTTTATGAAGGGAATCACCAGAAAATGGACAGCATTCGCTCAAGATTCTTCGAAAAAGCTAAGTATCACATGGTGAAATGGGAGAATTTATGCATACCAAAAGACTACGGCGGAATTGGGATAATAAACACTAGATACATGAACAAGTCTTTACTCCTAAAATGGGCCTGGAGGTTGCTGGACAACGAACTTAATTGGGGGGTGGTGTTCCAGGTAAACAATATAATGGGAGAAGTGTGCTCTTTTGGCATGATATCTGGCTAACTGACACTTCCCTCAAAATAGCTTTTCCCAAAGTATACGACTGTCAAAACAGGCTGCAGACTGGGACTGCTATGCAAAGGAAAAATTGGAAAGGAAATCGCAATTGTGTTTTATGTGGGGTACCAGAAGATGTAGACCACATCTTCTTCAATTCCAGTGCAAAATAGCCAGGTTCACCTGGGCTTGCTTCAAAGAAGCCTTGAGTTGGGAAAGGGTCCCAACTGACATGGGGGATTTCTTTGATGTATGGCTTATATGATACTAAACTTTTTGCTTTTGCTGTGGTAACTTGGGGACTCTGGACCAGTACTAGAAATAAGATGGCTATTGACAAACACTTTCCAAAATCGACTAACTAGGTGTTTCTTAAAATCTCTGCTTATCTCCAGAAATGGCGGGTGCTATTGCGAGTCACTGATAGGAGGGTGCTGGACGACTATGGAGGGCGGATTAAAACATGGATGGAGGCGTTCTGGCTGAAGCTGAAAGAACAAAGTGTTGTTCCGGCAGGTTGTTTTGGACAGGTATTGTTTTCTGCATGTGAGGTGTGCTCTCGCTGTCACACACATTGTGCCGGCATCATTGAGTGTACAGGTGGAGAAAAACGGAAGATGCTAAAGGACAAGTGTAGTCATCGGACACCGACTCGTGGATCACGGTGTGCGTGTGCGTCACTGGATGAAGAGAGTCAGATATGACGGGGAATATGGTAGATGCTAGACGTGTTTGCTGTTCCTATTTTTCCAGAGTTTATATAATGAATTGAGCCGATTCGTCGTAAGAAAGAAAACTGATGTAAACAGGTGTGGTATATAATAATTGAGCCTATTTATCATTTGCAGTATTTTTTTTGTGGATGCAATTAGTAGCTCACATGTGAGTATGTGACCTTAAACATAGTAGTAACATACTCTAACATTACCAGCATGTTCCTTAGAGAAATATAGAAAGAAACTACCAACTTGATACCTGAAAATTACTTTTAAACCCTCATTTTCCAAAATATTTTCAAATAACAATGTGCTTTTGCACCAAAGAACTTGAAATACTTTGATCTCATAGTGGAGATAAATTATGATTTGACAGCTTATAGTTCCTTCAAAGAACATAGTGGAAGCAACTTGCAAGCTGCAGAGCATAAAAATAACAGATTTATAGATGGAAGTAATGTCCATTAGCAGCCAAGAACAGTTCCGTCACGCTAGATAGCATCCATCAGAGCAACAAAGGCATCAGCAAATTGATTGCACCGAGATCCAAGAAACCAAGAGCACAAGGTCACACCAATCCTCAAATCCGCAAGGCACCGCCTCAGATCCACCGTCAAAGCCGGCAGCCCGGCATCAGGTAGCTTCCTTCCCACCGCGCCGGGAGCTCCGAAGCCAAGAAGCCGGCCATGTCGTCGGTCGGCGGCCAGCGCATCACCATCAGCTCCATCTCCTGCCGCGGCGTCAGGGCCTTCGTCCCGTTCCAGAAGCCGCCGCTCTACGCCGCGGTGTCCCTCGGAGGCCGCCGCGAGAAGACGCCGCCCGACGCCGACGGCGGCGAGAACCCGGACTGGGACGACGCGGCGTTCGCGTTCGACCTCGACGGCGATGGCGGAGGCCAGCAGCAGCAGCTGGTGGAGTTCGAGGTCAAGGCGCAGGTGCCGCTCCTCGGCCACAAGCTCGTCGGCACGGCAAGCGTGCCGGTGGTCGACCTGGCGGCGGGAGGAGGAGGAGGAGCCGGCGACGGCGCGGCGCTGCGGCACGTCAGCTACCAGGTGAGCGCCCCCGACGGCAAGCCGAACGGCACGCTCAGCTTCGCGTACGCCATCAGCGGCGGCCACGCCGGCGCCGGCGCGCGTCCACCGCCGCAGCTCTACCCGGCGCCGGATCAAGATCCGAGCTTTTGCTGCGCGCCTCCGCCGAGCGCGGCGTACTCAGCACCAGCAGTGGCGAGCTTCGCGCCACCGAGCGCCGGGTACCCTCCGCCACCACAGCCGCCGGCTTCCGCTCCTCTCTACCCGCAACTGCAAGACTTGCTTCCGCCGAGCAGCTACCCACCTCACCCACCGCCTAATCCTCAGTTCCCATCGCCAAACAGCAGTTACCCGCCGCCGCCACCACCGGCCGCCGTTAATGCATACCCGCCGCCGCCCGCGTCATGTACCGCCTGCCCCGCGCCTCCGCCAGAGCACACCAGCTACCCGCCGCCGTCGACGGCGGCATACCCACCACCACCGCCACCCGCGTCTTGCGCCGCCTGTCCGGCGCCCCCGGCACAGTACGCCAGCTACCCGCCGCCGCCGCCATCGACCGCCTACCCGCCGGCACCGCCGAGCGGTTACCCAACACCACCACAGGCGTACCCACCACCACCACAGGCGTCCAATTTGACCCCTCCGGCCAGCACCTACCCGCCGCCGCCGGAATTTGGCTCGGCCTACCCAGTCTATCCAAGGTCGGGGCCTTCGCCTCCGCCGAGCACGGTGGACCGTGCACTGCCGTACTACCCGGCGCCTCCCGGCGGCTCGTACTACCCTCCGCCGGGGACACGGCACCCCGAGGTCAACGGCGCGGGCAGGACGCCGCACTACTACCCACCGCCGGGGAGTAGGTACCCGTAGGAGGAATAATTCGGAGGAACAATCTGGAGCGAAAAACTGTGATGACTGAGACTGACAATGATGTTTCCAATAGTGTTTTTTTTCCGTCACTTTTTTTGTATTTTAAGGATTCATTTCGTTTTCTCTGAACCGGTGAATACTATAGCGCGCGCTCTCTCTCTTGCATAATTAGTCCATAGGTTTGGTTAGCATAATTCGTCACCGAAATTGTTTAAAGGAAAAAAAATTCAAATTGGTCCCTTGAAGTAGTGAAAATCTTGATAATACCTAACCAATTTACCCCTAAACTATGTTATTTGGTTCAACTTAATTTGTTCTTTTTATTTCTCTTTGAATTTTAATTTGAGACTTTGGAGGTGGTAGTGGACACCATAATCTAAATAAAAAATATTTTAAGAATTTTTCATCATTATTTTATATATAATTTCATATCTCAAGGATAAATTTTATTATTAAATATCCTACCCTACCAAAATAATGATAAAGATTTATGATATATTTTTCTATTATGATGTCTACTATCATCTTGCAAAATTTAAACTTAAGATTCTACTTGTGCACGGAGAAAAAAAAGATAAATTGTGTAAATGGGTAAATTAAACCAAATGACATAGTTTAAGGTGTAAACTGAACCAAGAATACTTTAGGGGGTTATCCTGGTTATACTTGAGGGGAGTAATTTGGATTTTTTTTCTTTGTTTAAATGCTAGTGCTAATGCTTCTTTTGCGACATCTTCATCTATCCTGAAATTTGACATAACCACATCTGAGACGTGGGGTAGCGATACTGTAGTTGTGTTGGTAGTAGTGAGAATTGTTTTATTTCGGACGAGCCTTTGGTTGGCAGTTTGTCGCCGCAACCGCCTCTCTGTCAGAAAGCCAGCGCACGCTCAACGACCAGGTAGTGACTAGCGAGAGGATGAGACTTTTTGAGCTGGTAGGAAACACAATCCCAAGAGATAGATAAAAGAAATGTACAACCCATGTAGACAAATCAGAACAGAGGCCCATGGGCTACTAGTAGCAAGGCGATGCCGGGAAACCTACCCAACTTCAGATTCGTGCAAAACAATACCACCTCTTAGATGCAACCCCCCTCCCCTCAACCCTAGCTTCGCTCCTATCAATGGCCGCCGCCAACAAGCTTGAGCTGCACCCGCAGCCCCTCCGCTAGCGCTCGCGCCCTCGACGCCTTTGGCCGTGCACATGGCCATCGGTGTAATGCTCCAGCCCAATATACCATAGTAGTTGAAGTTGTTGGCCCCATGTGGACTAATTGTGGTTGTAGTTGGTGGGTTTAGTACCACCTTGGAAGTTTAGGGGGTAGGGTCAGCTTATAATCCTTGTCGCTCCAAATGTAGAACCTCCGGATTAACCCTTTTACAAGAAGTGAGGACGAAAGTGTAAGAGATGTGCTATGCGTATGTGGGCCCGCTCCATATGAATAGCTGGGCCGTTAGCAAATTTTGGATGTTACAGATGGTATCAGAGCATGAACCCTTGCTGCATATGCGCATGTGCATGTGGCTAGGCCTGCGGTACGGCCGTGTACCGAGGTGTGGTTATGGGAGTCTGATGCGTATGTGGTGAGCTGCGAGGGCGTCAACCCTTTAGGTGGGGTGAATGTAATACCCCAGCCCAATATATAATAGTAGTTGAAGTTGTTGGCCCATATGGCTCAATCGTGGTTGTAGTTGGTGGGTTTAGTACCACCTTAGAAGTTTAGGGTCTTTATCGCTCCAAATAGCACATCCCGGTTAACCCTATTACACGAAGCGAGGACGAAAGTGTAAGAGAAGTGATATGCGTATGCGGGCCCGTTCCACGTGAGGAGCTGGGCCAAAAGTAGATTTTGGAGCAGGTGTTACAGCTGGCTTGCCCCACACATTCCCCCGGCCACACCCGTGGCCGCAGCCTTCCGCAAGCGCACCTCGAGCAAAGCCCGCTAGCTGGCTGCGCTCGTGGACTGGCCACGCCTGCCGGCCTGCCTCTTGCATGCCAGTGCCAACGTCGGAGAAGACGAAGCCATAGCTTATTATTTTTTTTTTCAAATGTTGATGTAGGTATAGATAAATATTGAATTCATTTGTCCAAAATGTTGAAATAGGTTGTGAAAATTGTTGAAAGGGGTATTTTAAAAAAATAATTGATATGTGTTTTCGAAAAATATTGAATCTAGTATTTATTGAAATGTTGATGTTTAGATACCTAATTTGGGTTTAATGGACTTTAAAACCATAATGCTTAATCAACTTGCAGAACCGGCGTTGCTGCGTTGGTTTGATAATAATCTTTGTTCTCCCATCTGATCACAACAGAGGAAGTAGATAATAAGCGTTGTTCTGATCACAACAGCTAGAGACGGCCACAGTCATAGTTGGCCTGGAACTGTGACTGGCTGCCTAGAACAGCTAAGATGGCCTTGCCGACCATCTTCTTGACAAGCGACTTCGCCCAAGCAAGGTTCCAACAACGAAAGACTCGAGCGACAGCTTCGCCACCCTCGGTCTCCTCTCCCGGACGTACATCCCAATCGCCGCGCTGATCTTCTCATGCAGTCCATGGTCACCAGTCGCCATTGCTGCCGCATCGATGCCTCCCGGCGGCACGGCCAGCGACAGCGACCGGGCGAGCACGACGGCGCCTCCCTGGCCGTTGAACGGGCCCATGACGTGCATGGCGTCACCGGCCACCGTCACGGCGCCCCTCTGAAACCGGCCGAGCACCAGCCGCCAGGGAGGCCGGTACCACATCCTGGTCAGGATCGTTAGGGACTCCGGGTCGCTGCGCTGCTCCGTCTCCGCGATCTCGGCAGGGCACTGGCTCTCCAGGAGCTTCCGGAGAGCATAATCTATATTGCCTCTGTTCGCGTCCTTGGTGGCCTCTAGAATCATCACAATTCAAAATCACGAGATTTGAAACTTTTTTGAGTTTTGTGAGTGCTATAATGAGCAGGTCAGATAGGAGTGCGACAAGCTTGATTGTAATGTGAAGCTGAGCTGAAAAGGCCGTTCTCTTTATATGTACCTTTAGATGGAATGGACAGGTTCATGTAGAAATGGACAATGTTTTCGGTGATGGGTATCTGTCCGAAAGCGTAGCCTTTGCCCAAAATGTGCAGGTACTCGGATCCAAATGGATGCCCTTTAGGGTAGCTTGCCAACCCCAGGATGCCCAGACAGGGATGCTGTGAGGGCCTGCTGAGCCCTAAGAATTTAGCTACCACTGAGTTCGCCCCATCGCATCCAATCAGAACCTGCTAGGAGTCAGTATTAAGATAAACGAAACGAACCTGTTGATACATCATCATCGTTGCACACGGAAACAGGTAATCTGATGATATGATTACCTTGGCCTTCATGGTGCTGCCATCAACCGTGGTCAGAACGGCTCCATGGCTGCTGGGATCTGCCGCGTCGATTGCGGCGATGCGACAGCCGAAGCGGATTGCCCGTGCAGGCCTGCAGGTAGGTGCTTGGCCAGAGTCTCCACGAGGTCCTTCCTTCTCAAGCATCGAAGTTCAACTATGCGTTACTTGGTGACAACACTAACACTATTGAGTTGCATGCACCACTCAGTTCAATCCAAAAATTTAAGATGATGAGGAAAGATGGATAGTAAGATGATGAGGAAAGATGGACAGTTCACTGTACTCCAATATCAACTAACCTTGTAGGTGCCAGGATCGTCTTGTTATGCTGTGGCCACACTCTCTCCTCCCTGAAATTATTTAGCGTTTGCAGACATAACCAATCCTATCTCTCCTTTTAAAACACATGTTTAGTTTGGTCATTTTGTCTGAGGTTTTATTTTTTGCGTGCTACTAGGTTTATACCTGTATGTTGCTACGGGCTATAAAATATTTATATTGAATACATAGAGTATCAATAAAACAATAACAGTTTTGCATTATGAATTCAAGCGGACATAGCTCATCACAGCAACACGCAACCAATCCAACTTGTTATCCGTATAATGTGCAACATGAGAAGTAAATAACCGTCCAGAAGATATATCTGACAAGTGTTGAAGCCACAAGTGGCTTAAAATTTTTAACTTCAGCATAGCTCTTAGATGGAAAAACATAAAGACATATCCAGAAAATTGAGTGTAACGATTCACGGTTTACTTTCAGGTTGACAATTTAAAAACAATATCCAGAGAGAATACATTAGACCCCGGAAAACGAGCAATTACATCACCATCTCCAATTCTCCATAACAATAAGGAAGCTACCTCTTTCCCACCTTTTGCTACATCTGCTTTCTCTAAAAAAATTAATGATATATTATTTTATTTATATTTATAAAATGTTAAAAATTTCAAGCATAAAATCAGCTGTGTTTCCATTTCTATTTTTCACATAACTAATAAATGGGTTCAGATGTTTTTTACTATATACTTCCTAAAAGAAACTTCATATATAAATTTACATTGGACACAACCATGCATGGTAGCAAGTAAAAACATTGCAGTCACTACGGGAAACAGTAAAGTTGTCGAGTGCCACAGGTACTCGGCGAAGACCCAAAAACACTCGGCAAACAGCTTGTCGAGTGTAACACTCGGCATATGGCACACGGCAAATTTTGTGTCGGCAAACATATGTTTGCCAAGTGTCAAACCTCGTGCACTCGACAAACGTTTTGCCGATGGCCAAAAACACACTCGGCGAAAATTAACACTTGGCGACAACGGCGGTGACGACGTCCAGGTTAACGGCGCGTTTGCCGAGTGCCAGACGGCAGGCACTCGGCAAACACGTGTACCTTTGCCGAGTGTCGGCCTTGAGGCACACGGCAAATTCGTGGCTGTTTGCCGAGTGTCGGCGCCTTGGCACTCGGCAAATACGTGGACCTTTGCCGAGTGTCATGGTTGTGGCACTCGGCAAATACGTAGACCTTTGCCGAGTGTCACGGTCGTGGCACTCGGCAAATACGTAGACCTTTGCCGAGTGTTAGCTCAAACACTCGGCAAACAAACGATAGGAGGTGGTGCAACTACCCACTTTGCCGAGTGTTAAAGCCAAAACACTCGGCAAATAGGGGCTTTGCCGAGTGTAACACTTGGCAAATTGGACAGTACCCCCTTTTTTACCCGTTTTGTCACGTATAACGGACCCCTCTCAATTCACAATACACATCGTCACAGGCATTTGTAATAAACAATCACAGGCATAATTCTTAACCACCATTACAAGCATTATTCATAAACATCACAGGCATAATCCAACATAAGCATGAAACAATCCATAAATCCAAGTTCAAGTCACAACTAAGTTTCATCCAAGTTCACAACTAAGTCTAGTTCCGTGGAGGCCAAGGAGACCACTGCGACAAATCTTGATCTTCATTATTCGAAACCGCCGATTGATTCTGCACATAGGATAGGACATCCTGAGCTAACATCTAAAGTTGTCAAAATTAAAGTATTCAATCTTAAGCACAATGTGTCAAGTGACTCACAGGAGTAGTTGTGGGTGGCTGAGGCGGAGGGAACAGCACCGGCGGCGGCGGAGGCAAAGATTGACCCATGCTCGAAGTAAAATTCTGCATGTACTGGAACATCTGGTCCATCCTCATCCGATTTTCTTCCTCCATCCTCCGTCGCATCTCCTCCATCTGCGCCGCCATCTCCTCTTGTTGCTTCCTTGCTGCTTCCACCTGGGCCTACAATATTTCATTGCAATGTTATAATGCAAAGCTAAAGTATAACAACGAACGAACGATGAATGGAAGAGAAAGAACCTGGAGAGCCTCCATCTGGAACTGTGCAGTGGTGGGTCGTGGCCGTATCGCCGGGCTCGAGTCCGTGCTCCTTGCTCGGATTTGGGAGAGAGTGGGAGTAGAGGCCGTGTTGATTACGCCGTCGCCAATCCAATATCAGCCATGCTTCTTGCCTCCTCCCACCCTCATCATGATTTCTCCATCAATGTCCTCGGAGCTCGGATCGAAGTCTAGCCCGTGAACCTCCCTAGCCATCGCTGTATACTCAGTGACACGACTGTGTATGCTAGGATGGCTGTACGCCTCGGACGGGTCGTCCGGGTTGAAATCGATATCGGCCGTCGCCTTGCCCTTTTTGGAGAGGACCCATGCCTTGAGCTGGGAGCAAGGTCGGCCATCATGTGACGATGACTGCGGCAAAAAATACAAAATGATTAGGAATTATGCAGAATTGAACGTTAGAATAAAGAATTGAAGTCGCGTACCCATTTTTCTCTATATTCATCAAGGCTTAGGCTGCCTTGATGGTGTGGTGCAGTCGGCATCTGCAAACGCCGCTGCCGGCAAGCAAGGTGGTTCTTCAACCACCCGGGCTCCAACCACACATCCACCATCATCTCCCAGCACCGGATATGCGCCACCACGGAGGCACCTACATCATCAAGTGTGTGACATATGAAAAAAGAAATTGAGCCTAATTAATCTTAAATAAAGTAAGTATCAACGTTCTTTACTTACCCTCATGAATTGGTCCTTGGTCAGGTTCATTGTCCTTGCCTCCTCTTTTCTAACCTTCATCCGTCTGTATTGAGCGTAGAATTCGATGATGGCCTGGATGCACGCCTCGTAATGCATGTCCTTCACGAGCTTCTTGGCGGCTAGATCAGAGACGGCCTTCGCCTTGGCCTTGAATCCCTCCTGGCATATATAGAAATCCTGCATATAGACGCGATGTATACAGTTATTATTTCAAGAATGTCGAACGTAGGTGATGTATTGAGCAATGTAGTGCGAGGAGTACTTACCCACAGCTCGGGCTTCACCTGCTCCGCTATGTTAGGGAATCTCCTCTGTTGACGATCAGGGACGTCGGGGGTGGCGATGTAGTGGTCCCACGTGTAGGCCGGCTGCTGCTGTCTGGCGTACACCACCAAGCTAGGGAAGTGAACCCTGCACAAAAGGCCAAGGATCCCGTTGGCCTTACGGTTGTGGCCACCCCCACTGAGCTTAATCCAACTCCTGCACAAGTGATTAATATAAATTATTAGTTTTTGTAACTTTCAACATAAGAACATTATTGAGAATATTTAAAGTTACTTACTTGGTCCCAATCGGTTTAATCAGCGGGCATAAATGCTCAGGTATCGGACGCTTCGGGAGGGATGAGGGACCTCGCAACCATATCTTGGACTGGGCATCCCCTGCCTCTTCGTCCCCCTCCTGCTCCTGCTGCTGCTGCTCCTCCTCCTCCTCCTCCTGCTCGTCGTGCCCAGAGGCGTGTGCGAAAGGTAGCTCCTCCTCCTCCTCCTCCTCCTCCACCTCAGGTTCAGGCGACGGGGGCCTCGCCGCTTTACCCTTCCCTCGAGGCCTCTGGACCACCTCCTGCTCCTCCTTCTCCTCCTCAACCCTGCGTCGAGGCCTGTGTCGAGGCCTCCCTCGACCGCTCCCTGAACGTGACCCTGACCCTGAACAAGTCCCTGTAGCGGCCAGTCTCTCGCAAATCGACGTGAGCTTCCTCATACCGCCCACCATTGCTCAATGACCTGCAATTAAAAAGAGTAAACCAATCAACATAGATAAACAAAACATAATTAGAAAGATATGCAAATTATAAATAAATTATAAATAAATTAGTACGACTCATACATGTATTAGAAATAATCATCATGATCGGGATTAGCTGGATCATAAGTCTCATCATCACTATCACGCGTGTCGATATAGTCAAGCCCATGCTCCGCAGGAGGAATGTCGTCATCACTGTCATTAGCTAATTGTAATCGTTGAAGTAATTCTAAGTCCTTCACATTCTGAACCTCGTCTCCAGCGTCCTCTTCAGCAACCCTTTCGTTGTCTACTTCCATTCTGATCGCTTCGGTTAAATCTATCACAAAACTCCCTTCGAGCCCATCTTCTTGGAATAACTCTCCTTCGTACGTGTTGGGGTCTATATTGTAATCTTCATTGTTTGGTACAGGTAGTTTACCGTGTGGCGATACCTTGTACACAACATTAGGTGTGCAATGGCATCTAGTTGAGAAACCTTGGTATGGCCGTGAAGGGGTTGCTGTGCCACAGACAACATTTCGTAATAAGTCTTTGCGGTAGCCTCTAGCTCCTTCTCCCTACGTGCTTCATCGAAGTGTGCTTCATGATAGTCATTTAACATGTCTCCCACCCCGGCATCATCATCATATTCCTCGATGCGTTGTCTCAAGACCTTCTCTCTCCCACGAGCGGATTCACCATGGTAGATCCACCTGGTGTAGTCTGACGTAAATCCATTCTTCACAAAATGTTTGCCCATGTCTAGCTTGGTTTGCCGACGCATGTTTCCACATTTGCTACACGGACACCAAGTCGATCTAGCTCCTTTGACACTTGCAAACGCCCGTTCCAAGAAAGCATTCGTCTTGTCAATCCATTCATTGGTCAACGTATTCTGACTAGTGCGGCCCATGTACATCCACTGATGATCCTCCATCCTCTAGCATATAAGCGAGTAATACAAAAATCACATTGCATCTACACGTTCCTATATTGTCTATTAGGTGAAGATAGGTCCTAATCCCACCCGAGGATGTGTAGGTGCGATGTGATTTTTGTATTACTCGCTTATATGCTAGAGGATGGAGGATCATCAGTGGATGTACATGGGCCGCACTAGTCAGAATACGTTGACCAATGAATGGATTGACAAGACGAATGCTTTCTTGGAACGGGCGTTTGCAAGTGC
>NC_028457.1:27457826-27468935 GCF_000263155.2 Setaria italica
CACGTCCTTGATGGGAGATTGTGTATCCGGAGAACAACAAGGAGGTGCTGTCGAAACTCTATCTCGGATCGGAATAGACCATGGATACTAAACCCACATACACATCCTCGGGCTGTCCAAAAAATGTGGACAATTCGAAACAGATACGGTTATAGATATGCAAAGATCTGCATATTTCCAACCGTATCTCTTTCGAACGGGAGACACCTAACTAGGTTATGTGATATACGGACATCATACGGAAAGAGAGGTGTAGGATGCCTCACCTTGCTATCCTGCAAAGTGACGACTCGAGGACGGTAACGTAGGCTCTCCTGCAAAAAAAACATACTACTGTCAAGTTAAAATTTTGACAGCACCTCCCCTGCATGGGGAGGTTTCCATAACCTGCATCAAATAAAACGGCTCAATGGCCGACAATCACATCTACAACAACGCAACGGCACGATGGCCGACATCCACGTACAGTTCTTATACCTTAAATTGCCAAGTCAAACATTATTTCCTATCCTTTTCTAATTTCTAATTCATCCTACCACCTCTCTACCTTTTCTAATTTCTAATTTCAATTTTCTAACTTGAAGAACAAAGATTGAAGAATTACCGGAAGAGAGGTGAGGGGCACTGGCCGAGAGGGGCGAGGGGATGGGCGGGGCACGCCGGGGCCGGGGGCGCGACGCCGGGGGCTGGGGCGCTGCCGGTGGGGCGGGCGGAGTGCGCCGGCGGGAGGGGGGGGGGGCGGGCGGCGCGTGTGGGTGTGTGGGTGTGGGTGTGTGTGTGTGCGTGAGTTAGGGTGGGGGTGGGCCGGATTAATTTCCAGGCTTTGCCGAGTGCTAGATCGCGGGCACTCGGCAAAGGCCTTTTTTATTTTTTTTTCCGAATTTTCCAGGCTTTGCCGAGTGCTAGATCGCGGGCACTCGGCAGAGGTCTTTTTTATTTTTTGTTCGCATTTTCGAACGGTACCGTCGCTGGGAAGTGGACCCGTGGAAATGTTTGCCGAGTGTCCTAGGCTTGACACTCGGCAAAGCACTGCTTTGCCGAGTGCCTCGATACGACACTCGGCAAAGTACACTTATATTTCATGTGTAAACTTTCACTAATATGTTTTAGTAATTTAAAGTCTGTAAACTTTGCAAAAACCTAGTCAAATTCACTAAACAATGCGAATTTCATTTTTTTACTAATATTATTCCATTATTTCATGGATTTATAGCTCATATTGAATTTATATCTATTAAATTTATATAATTGCAATTAATAAATAAAAATTATCAAACGGATCCGAAAAATTCCCAAAATTTGACATGAACCAATCTATGTTGTGTATGGCCTATAAAATTTTTTTTTGAACTCAATGACAAATTCAAGTATCGATTCGACTCAAAATCTTACCGGATCCTTCCAACTTCTACGAATCCTCTCTGAAGATGCTTCGATTTCTAAGCATCATATGTCAAAATTTGTGCGAAACCTTCTCAATTTTTTACCACAGCCTCCACATATGAAATCATAGCATCTTGGCAAATGTCGTGATTTTCAAACTTCGTTTGTATTTTTGAGAATTAAAAAATCATTCGACCACACGTTCGTGGTCGTGTTTTCTTAACAAAATGTTCGAAATTTCTTTTCATTTCCTGGATGAGACCTCAATTCGGACTCATTAACATGAATATGATTTTTCCACTCATATTATTCCATTATTCCAATCACTTGCAGTTCAAATTTGACTTAAATCAACAAATTACTCTAAATGAAATTAATTCATTAAATATAGCAAACAGGCCAAGAAATAGACCACCTTCTAACATGCAGTACCAAATGTCATACGTAGGGAGTACAAAAAGTTTGGAGGGTGGAGGAGGGAAAAATTATTTTGTTTTTGCCGAGTGTCGCAAAAAAACACTCGGCAAACCTTCATGTTTGCCGAGTGCCCCATAAAACACTCGGCAACTATTTAGTATTTGCCGAGTGTCCCATTAAACACTCGGTAAATCTTCATCTTTGCTGAGTGTCGACGGCGGACACTCGGCAAACAACTAACGTCCGGCACACCCCCTAACGGACGACACACGTGCCGGTCACGTGGTTAAGAGTTGCCGAGTGTCAGTTGTTTGCCGAATATTTTTTTTTGACACTCGGCAAATAGGATTTTCGCCGAGTGTATAATGTTTGCCGAGTGTTTTCACGGAAACACTCGGCAAACACCGCCTTTGCCAAGTGCCTGAGATAATGCACTCGGCGAACATAAAACACTCGGCAACTTTACTGTTTCCGTAGTGAGTTTTGGTGGCAGACTTATGTGCAGCCTGCCAAAGAACAAAGCTGGTAAATAACTGTTTTGCAAATAAAACAACTTGCGTCAAAGTTAGATTACTAAATTTCATATATGTCACACGAAGATCCGTACACGCTAGTCACAAGTTCTCACCCAAAACAATTAGATCCAAACAGCTTTCTAGTATGACTTTGGCTTAAGCAGATGAAAAATGACTATGGCCTAATACTACTCAGATAAACTACCCAAATCTTACCCCCATAATCTCTATCCAGCCAATAACGCTAACAGCACATAAGATCTGAATCTCACAGATGAAGAGCAGCTTCCTGAACTATACATGGCATGGCCTGCAGCTGTGCATTGGGGTCACTGGAGAGCACAAACAGATGAGGAGAAAATCCCTCGAGCTGCACACACATAGTCAAGAAATTAACTTGGCTAGGGATATATAGCAATGAAAGTAGAACGCACTATTACTATCTCTAGACTTATTTGACTATGATGTGGTGTCAAGCTAATAATGTTTTTGAATAATATTCTAAATGAAATAAGACTGTCTCCCATATCAACTTTGATAAAATTAATATGCAAAAATACAGATTACATGGGTCTGCACCTATCTCACAACCAAAGAGCCTGGGAGCTTTTCAGCTTGCTGAAAGAGCAAGAGAAACAACTTGAAGTGTTGTAGAAAATCCAAAGCTTGTCACCTGTATTTTAAACACCCAAAAAAATCCATGAACAAACAACTTGAAGTGTTGTAGAAGTACCTAGCAAACAAGAACTCTTTGACAACCTGCATTGAAAAAGGTTATTAGCAACCAGACACAATATTTCAGTACAATGCTTTATAGTTAATAAAAAAAGGAGAGGGTCAGTTTGATCTGGCATCATTTCAGGTGTAGCTTGTTGCCCTTGTGCCTTTAGTTACACCTCGACAGGCCTGATGCAGCTCTTATCTTTCAGATATTATGATATTCGGACAGTTTGTAAGGTTCAATCATGTTTGGATATGACAAACCTTGGTGTTTGATAAAATAATCTGATTGTCTAATACCTACCTGCAGCTCTTGGATTATTTCCATGTAATCCTCCTCTAATGATAAGAAATTGAAGCAATGATGCTCTTATGCAGTTGATTTCATCATCATGATGGTGCTCAAAATTGTGGACTTCAGACAAACAGTGCATAGTGTAGAAACTAAACCAGTGAGTGACTGAGTGGCAACAAAGTTTCATAGAAACAGTACTGTAAGTATTATTGCTGCTCACAACCAAGTAGTATCTGCATCTCTTGAACAGGCCAAGTAGTATCTGCATCTCCTGACAAACATCAAAGCAGCTAGTGCTTTTGCACGCTCAAGTAGTCATCTCCCAGCGCAGAAGTAATAGAGGTGATGTGCCTGCCAAGTTCAGAGAACTGTAATCAATAGCCTTAGATAAAATTCAGAAACGAATCAAAAGAATAGTACTACAGCATGGTACCCACCAAAACAATGATCCTTTTTCTTTTGAAATATGTTCTAGTCATTTTAGTATCTCAAATAAAAATAAAATTGTATAACCTACAGATGTTGACAGTCTACAACCGAACTCATATAATTGAAATCGGCTTCCTGCATATATTATAATGTCACCTAGAGTGACTGACGACGACAGCTTGCTGCTGCACATAATTCGGCATGTCTTTGCTGTAGCACTACCAATGTAAATTTGATGACAATTGAGACACTCCTAGCTTTGTCATGAATACGCACAAAACATAATGAAGAGAAGTTCAATCAATTGACGTCACAGGCATTTTGCCAAATCAATCAGAAGTTGGCAAACTGAAGTACGGTAGTGAGTGCAAGTGCGATCTCTGAATGCTAAAAGAATTTTCAGTGCAGCAAGAAAAAAAGATGCCGCTTCCGTGGTATTGAAGTTCTAACTAATCTTTCTCCTCAATTGTGGCAAATAAGAAAAACAAATGAAAAGAATGCAAAATAGACATTTCACCTAAAGAAGTCCATGAAGTACTGAATTATGACTTGTCTGAACATTGCATGGCCATTTCCCAGTTTAGCTGTGAAAGCATCTGCAGTAAGGAAAGAAAATGATCAAAATAGATGACAACTTATGTTATACAGGAACAAGAAAAAAGATAGGCTTGGTATATGCCAATCAACTGCCAGAAATGGGTAGTGGTCATATCATAAAGAAAATAAATGCTCACAAATTATCTAGTTAGTTGCCCCCAGGATAAGACCAGATCATTTTTTTCATAATTTCCAAATCAGCAATTGTTTTATGGAAGATAAGACAGCGGGCATGGATGCAATGATCAATGGCAATGTTAAACAGAATATACTGAAGAGGTGAAATATCAATATGGATGCAATGATCAATGGCAATGTTAAACAGAATATACTGAAGAGGTGAAATATCAATATAGTAAAAAAGAAGCACATCTAGTCCTGCCATGTTCATGAAAAGAAGAACAAAAATCAGTTCGGAGACCATTGCTAACAAAAAATCTCTCTAGCAAACATGCTGTTGAGTTAGAGATGCATATCATATCTCTCTCTAGCAAGCACTGCAAGAGAAGAAATCAGTTATGCAGGAAAGGAATTACCAACAACAAATCTGAAGCCAGAATCCTAATATCCTTTTTCTGGCAGCTGCTGATGCCACCATGTGTTCTCCTGTATAGATAAAATGCACCAAGTATTAGGTTGTTGTAAATGTATAGATAAAATGCACCATGTTTTCTGGCAGTCATCATCATATCAGGACGCATTAGATACAATAAGGAAATTACAGCAGCCTCAAATGGTCCAATTTCATGATTGTAACTGCGGTTTTTATTCAGAGGTTCAGAGCCTATTGTATTGATACTGCATCCAGACTTGACATCAAAGAGAGTAGTGCCACCTAATGAAAATACCAGACATATATGTGAGGCCCTCATAAATTATGTGCACAGTTATACTTGGAGCTGAAACTACAGGAACATTGACGTTGAATCATCAATTCATTATGTAATCCTCACAAGGAGACAAAATTATTGGAAAACCACTGATTCTTTTTCCACCGAAAGAACAACAGCTGTAGCAGCAGCCTTGAATCCTTTCTACTCCTTTTCCCCCACCATGCAGGAGCAACAACATCAGAGCAAGGTCGCAGCTTCTTCCCACCATCTCCCTCAAATCAACAGCAGCCTTTCTTCTTCCATCGCAAGCGCCTCTGCATCTCATCCAGGCATCTCCAATCCTCCAGGACTCTCTCATCCGCTTCCTTTTGCTGTCATTGAAGCTTCCATGGATGATGACCTCAACGTGATCAATGAAATGGGCAACAAGGTATACATTTTTTTTTTCTTTTTGGATGCCACTTATATGTAACTAAAATGGTATTGGTGACATGAAGTAATCCATAACAAATTTTTATGGTTGCTTATTGAAGTGATCTCCCAAGTTAACTTATATGGGTTTAATTTGTTGGGTATTATTGAGTTAATATAAAAGCTACTGAATGATTCTCAAGGTTATATGTTATTCCCATCATTGTTGATTACTGAAATAGAGAGGGTGTATATTTGATCAAGGAATATTAATCATTGTTATTCTTCTACTTAACAGTATATAGCAAACCTTCTGTATCGGAGGTGTTCTGATCCATGTTATTTCAGTGCTACAAAACTAATTTTCCCTTCCCTTTATAATGAATGCTTCCCAGAATATTCCTATTAGTTTAAATTTGACTAGAATGTTTTTCGTCAGTGTTTTTAAGTACTGTAAATTCACAACAGTCCAGATGAGGTGGGCACAAATTGCATAACCTTTTTTATCAGTGTTTTTAAGTATTGTAAATTCATTCCCAGACAGTCTTCCTTCAATTTGAGACAGTGGAACCTGTGGTTCCAGCAATATTTAATATAACAAAAGCAACTTGTTTTGCTTATGGACAAACGGGTATATGTCCGATCTACTCTAGATACATCCTATATCTGCAGAATACTTTACATCATTGCAACTAATACCCTCCAACTCAGGTAGTGAAAAGACCTACACTATGAGGCCCCTTCCTCTTAAGGCCTCTCAAGATATCCTGAGATTAATGCACCATACATACCGCAACCAAGGATTTCAATTATTTGTCAGCTTGTTTGAGATATACAGCGGCAAATCATTTAACCTACTCAATGACAGGAGGTGACAACTCATCTTCCATCCAACCTAATAAGTTCCTATTTATTTCAGCTTCTCGAGTCCGCTTTCCAGCTTCTAGCAGCCAGAAGCTGGAAAGCTGAAACAAACAGTCCAACTGTTGGCTGGCTTTCGGAAAGCTGGAAAGCTAGCTTATGAGGAAATGAACAGAAAGCTGGAAAGCTGGCTGAGACGAGCTTTTCCTAGTATTTGGTGTGCTGAGAAGATAAAAATTTATTACAAAAGCCAATAGCAAAAGATCAACAACCAAAAAGCCAGCTTTCAGAAAGCTAGCTTTCCAGCCAAAAGCCCAAAAGCAAAAGCTCAAACAAACAGAGCCTAAGTCACAGTTGTTTTTGGACCCGGACTAAAGGGTCTTTAGTCCCGGGTCAAACGGCCACTTCCGACGGGACCTTTAGTCCCGGTTGTACTAAAGAAGTCCTTTTAGTCCCGACTGTAATTGCTAGGAAATCGCAGGAGGGGGGTGGGGGGGGCTTTTAGTCCTGGTTGGTAACACTAACCGGGACTAAAGGCCCACCATTTAGTCCCGATTGGTAGTTCCAACCGGGACTACATGACGCTCTTTAGTCCCGGTTGGTGTTACCAACAAGGACTAAATGCTCTGCCTATAAAGTTCCCTTCTTCCTTCTCGAGCCCGAGCCACTCAAACAGAGAGCTTGGGCTCCTTCTCTACTCCATGGCGAGGCAAGCATAGGGAGGTGCTGCTCGATTTTTTTTCATCAATTTCATGGTGATTTCACTCATCCAAAGTGTTGTAAAGATTAGCTTCTTCATCCTCCCTTCATTTATTGTTATTATGCTTTAGAGATAGAGAATATAGAGTTTTTTAGAATGAGCTATAGGATTAGATAAAGAAATGGAGAGATTTTTTATTTATACATGTTTTTGAGCTATAATTTCATGGATACCTTGTTTGTTCTATATGTTTCATATTAGATAAAGAACTTGCAATATTAGGTATGGGAAAACATAGAGTAAATGTGTTTTTAATTTTTAGTCCTTGCATTAAACATGAGCTAAATAAATTGTAGGTCAAAGAAATAGAATTTGGTCATTGCTATAAATTAGAGTGACATGAAAATTACACCAGTCAACCTTCGTATCATTCACTAGTTCGACAAAAATAAAAAAACTAGAATTCTAGAACAGGACAACAAAGATACAGTAAAGACTATCGACGCTCCATAGTGGACATCATGGAGTCAAGAATCCTAAAATAATGGTAGAACAGAAGAACTTTGAGTCTACAAACTTTGGTTGAAATGCCTAACTATGTGGTTTGGACCAAGCACGGCGAAAGAGGGGTTATAATGGAAGACGACGAAGAAGAGGAGGATGATAACAACATTCCGGACTAGTATGTAGGCTAAGCTTTTGCAGATACTACAATGGGCGAGGCTGACGAAGAAGAGTTTGTAGAAGACGGCCCTACGGATGATCTTGGTCCGGTTCTTGGGGATGCACAGAAAGACTGTGAAACTGAGAAGGAATCAGAAAAGTTGCAGCGTATGATAGATGACCACAAAAAATTGTTGCACCCAAATTGCAAGCAGGGGCATAAAAAGCTGGGTAGTACACTGTAAATTATGCAATTGAAGGCAAAAAATAGTGTGTCTGATAAGGTATTTTAGGGGATACTGAAAAATTGTAAAGAACATGCTTTCCAAGAATAATGAATTGCCGTCCACAACTTATGAAGCGAAGTTTGCCCGATGTGGTCATAGTACTTGGCCTGTGACCCTATGTATGTTCTGTTAAGGCCCATATACTATAGGCCCATGGCCCATATGTTCTATATATATGTCTCCACTGTTAATATTTTTACTATCCTCAAATTCAAGGTTAGTAACATGGAATCAGAGTATGGTTTAGGGTTAGGATTAGGTCTAATCTAGTCCACCCGAGATCCAATTTTTTCCCCCGCCGCCCGCCGCCTGTAGTGGCCTCCCCTCCGCCGTTGCGACTCCTCCTCTGCCACCTGTTGCGGCTCCTCCCCGCCGCTCGTCGTGGTTCTTCCTCTGCCGCCAGTCGTGGCTTGTCCCCGCTACCCGTCGCAGCCTCTTCTCTGTCGCCCGTTGCGGCTCCTCCTCCATCACCCGTCCCCGTCGCGGTCGCCGCCCGTCCCCATCGCGAACCCGTGCTCTGCCTGCTTGACGCGGGATTGAGCAGTTGTCCGCGCATCGCGGAGCCGCCGCTTCGCCGTCCATCGTGCCATCTATCATGCCGCCCGTCGCGGAGCCCCTTCACCACGCATCATGCTGCCTCTTCATCTTGGCACGCCCGTAGCGGAGTCATCGTCCGTCAGCCCACACGTCGTGGGTTCGTGCTCTATCTGGAGGATCGGCTGTAGTTCTTTATATGCTCCTCCATCTGCTTGCAGTGCTCGGTGTGCTGCTGGTGTGCTACCATTTGCTGCGACTGCTCTGCTCCTCTACCCAGCCACGGTGATATATGTTCCTCTATTTTTCAACATGTCACAGATAAATGCAATTGTTATCAGCATCACTCTAGATGGTCACAATTATCCTGAGTGAGCTTTCTGTGTAGAAACTGCTTTGAGGGTACTGGTCTCTATTTTCATCTAACTGATGATCCACCTACACTTAAGCCTGATGGTAGCAATGCTAAAGAAGTCACTGATTGGCATATTAGTGATGGCAAAGTGATGGCTGCCATGGTCAACAGTACTAAGCAGTCTATGATTATGAGTCTGTCTAAGTTTAAAACAGCCAAAGCCATTTGGTCTTCCCTGAAGGATAGATTTCTTCAGGACAGTGGTGCCCTTCTACATACTCTCATGCAGCAAACTCAAACAATTGAGCAGAATGATATGTCCATTGATGATTACTACTCAGCATTTGATCGTCTGGTAGGTTCTTTGACCTCCATGATAGGTGCTTGTGCTGCTGATCAGTGTCCAGCACACAAATTTATTGAGAAGTTCTTTGTATATCGCTTTGTCATGGGAGTAAGGGAATAATTTGATTCTCTTCGTAAAAGACTGTTACATGATTCTTCTAACTTAACCGTAGCATGTGCTTTGTCTGAGTTAATTGTTGAAGAGACTCGCCTTCGGTCTATGTCTGTTGCATCTATGTCAGTATCTCACGGTGTGTTGGCAACTTCTCAGAGGTTCAGTACACCTAAGGTACTTCTTCAGATCCTTGTAAGCACTGTAGCAAGACTGGTCATTCTCCAGACAACTATTTCTCTCAGCATCCAGAGAAGCTGGCTGAGTTTCGTGCTCGTCAAGCTGCTAGGACTGGTCGTGGACGTGGTACTGCTCCCACTCCAAAAGGTGCAGTGTTTGTCGCTGCTACCTCTTCTGTTGGTGTGCCGGTCTCCTCTTGGGTACTTGACTCAGGGGCTTCTTTTCATGTGACATCAGATCAGTCCCAGCTTGTTGATTGCAAGGCAGTTACTGATGGTACTTCTATCCATACAGTTGATGGTACATCTTGCTATATCACTCATCAAGGCTCTCTTTCTACCTCTCATTTTTCTGTGCTTGATGTCCCTTTTGTACCTACATTGTCTATGAATCTTCTCTCGGTCAATCAAGTTACTGGTCAAAATTGCTTTGTTGGATTTGATGACTCAGCTTGTTTTATTCAGGATCGTCGAACAGGGACTGTGATTGGGACTGGCCATCGCCGTAGAGGTTCACCTAGCCTCTATGTTTTTGATACTTTGCATCTTCCTCAGTCTTTAGCTCGCGTCTCATCTACTGCCTCATCTTCAACTTCATCCTCCGCCAAGTGGCATCATCATTTAGGTCATTTGTGTGGGTCTCGGTTATCTACCTTGATAAATAAAGATTGTCTAGGTCCTACTTCCATTGAGTCTAGTTTTCATTGTAAAGGTTGCAAACTTGGAAAACAAATACAACTTTGCTCTTATTCATTCAGATGTATGGGGACCTGCTCCTTTTGCTACAAAGGGCGGTCAAAAATATTATGCCATTTTTATTGATGATCATTCTCGCTATACTTGGATATATTTTATGAAACATCGTTCTCAGTTGTGTTCCATTTATCAGTCTTTTGCTCATATGGTTTACTCTCAGTTTTCCACTCCTATTAAAATTTTTCGTTCTGATTCTGGTGGTGAGTACTTGTCTGCTAAATTTCGTCAGTTTCTAACCTCAGAGGGTACTCTTGCTCAGCTCTCCTGTCCAGGTGCTCATGCACAGAACGGTGTTGCCGAGCGCAAACACCGTCATCTTATAGAGACTGCTCGTACGCTTCTCATTTCATCTTTTGTTCCATCTCATTTCTGAGGTGAAGCCGTTTCCACTGTAGTCTACCTCATCAATAGACAACCATCTTCAAAATTGTCTGGCCTCTGTCCAGGTGAGGTACTCTTTGGTATTCCACCTAAGTATGATCATCTTCATGTTTTTCAATGTACTTGCTATGTCTTACTTGCTCCACGTGAGCAGACAAATTTGACTGCCCAATCTGTTGAGTGTGTTTTTCTTGGGTATAGTCCTGAACATAAGGGTTACCGTTGCTATAATCCTTCTTCTCGTCGCATACGTATTTCACGTGATATGACCTTTGCTGAAGACCGTCCTTTCTTTTACAGCCCTTCTACTCAGCCCTCATATTCTCCAACATAGTC
>NC_028457.1:27470051-27481519 GCF_000263155.2 Setaria italica
GTCAAAAATACCTTTCTTCATGGTGATCTACATGATAAAGTTTATATGCAGCCACTACCTGGTGTTGATGTTCCTTCGGGACATGTTTGTCGTCTACGCCATGCCTTATATGGTCTTAAACAAGCTCCTCGTGCTTGATTTGAGCGTTTTGTCTTTGTGATACAGGCTGCTGGGTTTTCCTCTAGTGATCATGATCTTGCTTTATTTATTTATATCTCTCCATGTGGACGCACATTGCTTCTTTTGTATGTGGATGATATGTTGATTACAGGAGATGATGTAGAATATATATATCCTATGTGAAAAAGAAACTTGGTAAGCAGTTTTAGATGTCAGATTTGGGTCCTCTCAGTTATTTCTTAGGGATTGAGGTTTTGCATTCTTCTAAGGGATATTATATTTCTCAGTCCAAATACATACAAGATCTGATTACTTGATCTGGACTCAGTAACAATAAGACAACGGCTACACCTATGGACCTTCATTTGCAGCTTTGTCCCACTGATGGTTCACCCCTTGAGGATCCCTCTAAGTATCGTCATATTGTGGGAAGTCTTGTTTATCTCACGGTCACAAGACCTTATATTGCTCATGCCATTCATATTTTGAGTCAGTTTGTGAGTGCTCCTACTTCTGTCCATTTTGGACATTTGCTTCATGTGCTGAGATATTTAAGGGGAACATCATCTTAGTGCTTGTTCTATGCTTTTGATAGCCCACTTGAGCTTCATGCTTACTCAGATTCTACTTGGGCCAATGATCCTACAGATCGTCGTTCTGTCACGGGTTATTGTATTATTCTTGGTTCTTCTCCTATTGCATGGAAGTCCAAGAAGCAAGTGGCCATGTCTCGGCCTAGTATAGAAGCAGAACTTCGAGCACTTGCCACTACTACTTTAGAGATTGTATGGCTGAGAAGGTTGTTATGCGATTTTAGTATTTCTTGTGATGCCCCCACACCTCTTCTATGTGACAACACTGGAACCATACATATTGCCAATGATCCTGTAAAGCATGAGCTTACAAAACATATTGGAATTGATGCTTCTTTTACTCGGTGTCATTGTCATCAGAAAACAATTGATCTTCAGTATGTGCCCTCAGAGCTACAAGTGGCAGATTTCTTTACTAAGTCTTAGACTCGAGAGCAACATCATCTTCATCTGCTCAAACTCAATGCTTCAAATTCACCTTTTCCACCTTGAGTTTGAAGGGGGGTGTTAAGGCCCATATACTATAGGCCCATGGCCCATATGTTCTATATATATATATATATATATATATATATATATATATATATATATATATGTCTCCACTGTTACCATCTTTACTATCCTCAAATCCAAGGTTAGTAACATGTTCAACCTAAGAATAATAAATTGTCGTCCACAACATAAGAATAATGAACATGCTTCGGCGAGTTGAGTAGTAGTCATAGTACTTGGCCTGTGACCCTATGTATGTTCAACCTTCCTCCTTGGATGTGCATGAAGCGGAAGTTCATTATGATGCTGGTGCTTATCCAAGGCCCAAAACAACCCAGCAACAATATTGATGTGTATCTAGGACCGTTGAACTTTTACTGCTCTGGAATGAAAAATGTGTACGTGTGTGGGATGATGATAAACAAGAGAGCTTCGACCTACGAGCATTGTTGTTTGTAACCATTAATGATTGGCCTGCGCTAAGTAACCTTTCAGGACAGACAAATAAGGGATATCAGGCCTGCACACACTATTTAAATGAAACAAACAGTATGTATTTGAAACACTGTAGGAAGGTCGTGTATATGGTTCATCGTTGATTTCTTCCTGCTAACCACCCTTTTAATTAAGGAAGGGATGCATTTCAAAGGGGCTGCAGACCATCATAAAAAGCCTGTACACCGTAATAGAAACGTGTATTTGAGATGATAAAGGATGTAAGGGCAGTCTTTGGAAAGGGTCGAGGTAGCGAACCTGTTCCGAATGGACGTGCACCCATGTGGAAGAAGAAGTCTATATTGTGGGAGCTACTTTATTGGAAAATCCTAGAGGTCCGCAACGCAATTGACGTGATGCACCTGACGAAGAATCTTTACGTGAACGTGCTAGGATTCCTGGGTTATTATGGGAACTCAAAAGATACATTGGAAGCACAACAAGACCTAAAATGTATGAAGCAACGAGATGACCTACATGCGGAAAAGAGAAATAAAGGATAGCACTTAGCCTAAGTTAAGTTAATTACCCACTAGATGAACCCCAATTGATCTGTTATTTGAGTCAGTACTAAGCTAATTATGTTTCATCAATCTGATTATCCATACCAACAGGCAAGCGATCCAATCACCATTTCATTTTGTTTCCCTCAGCGTCATTTTTTGTTGTTTTTGCTCCCATCACATGCATGCTACCTGTTCCTTGGTATATACATATGAAATTATTTCAGCTGCCTTCTCTCTGAATTTAGTAGAAACAAACTTGCACATTGCGCCTTCTGCTCCAATTCAAACTTTTTCAATTTGCACCCTGTATGCAAGACATGGTTGGTCATATATATGCAGCTACAGAATGTAACCTTATGCTACAGACTACGATTTGAATTTCAAGCAACCTGTTTATCCATGTGGTTTTGAGTTCCATGCTTGGATCAAGTTAACTTCACAGCTACAAGGAAAAGCCATGTAAGTGAACCTCAAATGCAGTCTTACATGGACAACTTGAACAACCTTCGATCAGGGAAAACAGGGGCGTTCTGATCTATATTTATTGTTTTTTGAACCAAATTGGCAGGAGCTCTGCCCTTGATTTATATTTATTGTATGCCTGAACTCTTATTGGTGTAGTTATATCATGTATTCATGTTTCACTTCCTGTTAATCTTACATAGTTGGATGTATATTTTATGCCCATCTTAAGGTAATATGTGGTGATGCATACGGTCCTATACTCCTATTGCTGATGATAGGACGCGCAAAGCGCGCCTCATGTTCTAGTTGGATGGAAACAGAGCACGCACTTCTCGAAAAGGCATCGACAGAGCAGGGCAGCTTGTCGGAAGGACATGGGAAACCAGAGCGACGTCGTCTTCTCTACAAAGCATGCTGGGTTCAGTGATCAAGTGAGGCTGAGCATTCAGCATCTAATAAAACAAGCGTGGCCATTGAAAACATCAGAAATCTGTGTACATGCATCTAAATTAATTGGTGAACATATCGTCATTTTTCATCTGCTATTCCGCCAATGCAGAACTGTACGTGGGCTTCTTGTCCACATATGTTTGAATATCCATTATGGACTATGTATGGTCCTTGGATGCTATTTTATGAATATTCATACTTTGGTTAGCCATATATATTAGAGAAGCCAAAATACTTAACATCCTGTTTGGATGTAGATATTGGAGTATGAAATTCGGAATTGGTAATGGATCCATCTAATACCACTGTTTGGATGATGCTCTAGGAATTGGTATTGGAAAGTTTCTTCAATGCCAACCGGTATTCAGCAAACCATGACTCCTCCCCTACGATTCCGACCCTTCCTTCTCTGTATTGAGCGACATTCATTCTTCCCTTGTCTGTTCGTCCCTCTCCTACGATTCCGACCCTTCCTTCTCTGTATTGAGCGGCATTCATTCTTCCCTCGTCTGTTCGTCACTCTCGCAACTCTTGTTTATATACCAACTCATACGGCGTCATTTTGGTTGCACCATGTTTAGAAATCCGATGAGCCCACAAAGCATCCGAAAGCACTTCATGCCACCTCCTCGGATGCTCTTCAATCTTCTTATTTATAAGCTTAATTATAGAAGAAGATTGAAGAGCATCACCACTGCCCAAGGCTAGCCGTCCACCCACCTCCCGCCACAGCCCTGTTCCCTGCCCTTCCTAACCACTATCGGCCTCGACCCCGCCACTGGCCCCGCCCACCTTAGGTCCTTCACCACCCCGCCGACGGCGCCATCATCGCTGAGCTTGCCGCCGCCACCGGGCATCCCTCTAGGCCAGTCGGTCATGGCTCCTCCCTCACAACCTCGGAAAACCCAAGAGCACTAACCCCGCCGGTCGTGGCCAGCGGTGACCCGCTGCCATCCACCCCACCCATCTCCCGCCCGTGGTCACCTTTATCCCTCTTGTTACTTTCTTCCATGTGTGGTTACTTTCTGTTTTGTGCGTATGGATGTAACAAATGGGGTCTCCGGTTAAGGTAAAAGGAGAGCCTAGCTTTTGCGTTTATTTATAGCTGAATCAAATAAGGCTAGCTATACAAATATTTTTTGTGCCTTGTAGGGATGATCCGTGAAGAAGGTGATTAGATGATCAGATTAAATGTATTTCGGCCGAGTTATTACATGCCTAGATTACTTAGCTCGGCCATTAATGAAGACGTGGGGCCAGATAAGTGCCTTGCAGATTATGTGGAAACAAATGACAGACAAGTGCAAGTATATGCTAATTTCCATCTCGATTCGCCACGCATTGTGAGCTGCTTTGTTACCCTTAAACAAAAAAAAAACGTACAATATATGAAAGAAATAGAATATGCTTGCAGAGGGAGACAGGCAGCATCGATGTACGCGATGCACGACAGCTTACTTGCACAGATCATTGTACACGTCTATGCATCGCAGTCATCGACACGAGAGGCAAGCGCTGCTGCATTGGATCGATCTTATGTACCTATACTCACACGTGTATAAATAGACCTCCCTATCAGAAGCGCAGCAGTGCAGCCTGCTCTTACCTCGACTAGCCGTTTCTTCTCCTTCTGATCTGCAGGTGAGTTCGCATGTTTTTTTTTTGTTGAGAAAACACTTAATCCTCTAACTGATGATCACCATGCATGCTTGTTACAGTTTGCAGCAGATTCGGGAGAGAAATGGCGGGTATCCCAGAACGGCAGTCGTGGCCAGATCTGTTGGGCAAGATGGCAGACTACGCGAAGAAAGTCATCGAGCAGGATCGGCCGGACCTGCGTGTCGAACTGAAGGATCGGGCTCAGGATCTGGACCTCAGGGTATCCCTTTTTTTACGTAGTCGAGGTTCCGACCCAAGGGTAGCCTGCTGCCATGTTACTCTGGCTCTTCATTTGTGCCGAGTACATGGAAGGCTTAAATAAACTAAATAATGCCAGCGGGTTTGATAGGAACCGCCAAGCAGCCAAGCTTCCCTAGTGCACCTGCTATCTAGGTCTGCTTGCACATGCTTAATTTGATCCTCCTTCCATCATACTTTGTTGTGCTACCAGATTAATAAACGGAATAATAATCGTGTGTTCTCCTATTTAGTCTGCAAAGTTATATTTTTTATATTCTTTTTCGAAAGATAGTACATAGACCCTCACAAATGTACGCACATTCATCCATATAAATACACAACCGCAATCCTACCTTTATCAGCATATCCGTGAGACTGAGCTGACAAATCTCGAGACACATATGCACACCACTACTTTTGAATGACAGATGCTTGTAATACTCTAGTTTGTATAAAGTAGGACCTTTTTTTTTACAGAAGTCGGCATGAAAAATCCTAACCAGTTTTTTTTATATTTATTTATTCCAGATCCATTTAATTCCCTTCCATGGGAGTCGAACTAGACCTGCTGAATGCTACTCAGGTGCTCTAACCACTAAACTAGATGTCCTTTTCGCATGTACGACTTATTGACACATCAAGACAAAATCTATCTATCTTTCCATCTATCCACAATATATGTATCCGATCGAATTTTGTATGTAAATTTGAAAAATCTAAACATTCATCTAACGGCTTAGATGTATTATCTCTAAATTTCTATTTCCCCATGCTTTTAGTATTGAAATCTGGGAAGAACTTTACACGGGGTATATATACTACCAGGTTCGCTTTATTATTAGGAAAAAGAACGTTTTGATCAAATAACACTAGTAGAGAACTGACTTTCGATCCACCCCCTTTTATCCCGGTTTAAAAGTGGCCCGGGACAAAAGGGGGTGCGCCGGGGTGCGGGAATTTGGAGGGGAGCATTAGTCCCGGTTGGTAATTGCAACCGGGACTAAAGGCCCCCCTTTAGTCCCGGTTGCAACGGCTAGCGGGGGGCCGTCGGTGGCGGGACCCTTTTATCCCGGTTGGAGGATCCAACCGGGATAAAAGGGACACCCTTTTATCCCGGTTGGAGGCACCAACCGGGATAAAAGGTTTTATCCCGGTTGGATCCTCCAACCGGGACTAACTTCCAACCGGGACAAAAGGTGTTTCCTTTTGTCTCGGTTGGAGTTTTTAACCGGGATAAAAACTCATCCCCCCTATATCCCGAGACAGAGACTTTCTTCTTCCTCCAGCCCGAGCAGTCCAGCACATTGATAGAGAGCTGAGCTTCACCTACTCTCCGATGGTGCCCAAGCAAGGGAGGTGCTGCCCGAAGTTTTTTCCCTCATTTTAGTGGGAATTTCACTCGGCCAACACAAGTAATGCGAAGGTTTGCTACTTCATCCTCGTGTTATGCTTTGATTTATTCTTTGGAGATGGAAAGATTATTTGCTACAATGTGATGATGAAGTAGAAAAATGGAGAGGTATTTTGAGCTAGAATGTGAGGGAGATTGATGTGTCATATATAGTATGCATTATTGCAGTGGTTTAAATCCATATGCTACCTTGTCTAGACGGTTTATCTTATCAAATTCAATATGGTTTTTTAAATCCATATACTTGTTGAACTTGCATACCGTGTTCATTTCGGCGAGAATGTTCTCCGCCGAGCAGCAACGTATATCAAGAAGGAGGTTCGATTCTACGAGAAAGAGTGGATACGGACATCGTGACCGTGTCCCCTTTTCCGTAGCATCTAACCTCTTTCATGACGAAGTGCGGTGCCGCCCAGCTGAGGACATCCTCGCGAAATGAACACGGTCTTCAAGTTCAACAACTTCTGTAGTGGTAAGGAAAGAATTTTTGTACATAGATGACTTCTGCTACTTGTTGAACTTGCATACCGTGTTCATCTCGCCGAGGATGTTCTCCGCCGAGCAGCAACGTATGTCAAGAAGGAGGTTCGATTCTACGAGAAAGAGTGGATACGGACATCGTGACCGTGTCCCCTTTTCCGTAGCATCTAACCTCTTTAATGACGAAGTGCGGTGCCGCCCAGTTGAGGACATCCTCGCGAGATGATCACGATCTTCAAGTTGAACAACTTATGCAGTGTTTGGGACTTTAATTTAAATATGTGTATTTGGATCTTCATGTTGTTGTATTGTACCATGTTGTTTGGATCTTTAATCGATTTTCACGCGTAATCCATTGTCAAGTGTAATCCATTTTCGTGCGTAATACGATGCAGATGGACCGGCATTGGATGTATAATGCAGACAGGCGGAGCAAGGTGTTTATTGATGGCTTGCATTATTTTCTCGAAATGGCAAAAGCGAACAAGCCAGAGAATGGGTTCGTATGTTGTCCATGCTTCCAATGCAATAACAGGAAGGAGTATTCAAAGGATTCCTGGGGGACTATTCACAGCCACTTGTTTAAATACAGTTTCATGCCTAACTATTTGGTTTGGACCAAGCACGGTGAACTAGGGGTTGTAATGGAAGATGGCGAGGAGGAGGAGGAAGATGACACCATTCCGGACTGGGTTGCAGGCCAAGCTTTTGCAGGTACTACAATGGGCGAGGCTGATGAAGATGAGTTTGCAGAAAATGACCCTACTGATGACCTTGGTCAGGTGATACGAGATGCATACAGAGATTGCGAAACTGAGAAGGAAGCAGCAAAGTTGCAGCGCATGATAGATGATCACCAAAAATTGTTGTACCCAGGTTGCCAGCAGGGCTATAAAAAACTAGGTACGACACTAGAATTTGTGCAATGGAAGGCAAAAAATGGTGTGTCCGATAAGGCATTTCAGGGGATGTTGAGAATTGTCAAGAAGATTCTCCCCGAGAATAATGAATTACCGTCCACAACATATGAAGCTAAACAGATTATTTGCCCTCTCGGATTGGATGTTCAGAAGATACACGCATGCCCTAATGACTGTATCCTCTATCGTGGTGATGAATACGAGGAATTGGATGCTTGTCCCGTTTGCGAAGCCCTGCGGTATAAGATCAGGCGAGATGATCCTGGTGATGTCGAGGGGCAGTCTCCCAAGAAGAGAGTTCCCGCGAAGGTGATGTGGTATTTCCCTATAATACCACGCTTGAAGCGCTTGTTCAGGAACAAGGCGAATGCTAAGTTGATGCGATGGCACAAAGAAGACCGTAAGGAAGATGAGATGCTGAGACACCCCGCAGATGGGGCACAGTGGAGATCAATTGATAGAACATTCCCAGACTTTGAAAGTGAAGCAAGGAACATAAGGTTTGGTTTAAGCACTGATGGATTCAATCCATTCGGTGAGTTGAGTAGTGGTCATAGTACTTGGCCTGTGACCCTTTGTATGTTCAACCTTCCTCCTTGGCTGTGCATGAAGCGGAAGTTCATTATGATGCCGGCGCTTATCCAAGGCCCAAAACAACCCGGCAACGACATTGACGTGTACCTAAGGCCATTGGTTGATGACCTTTTACAGCTCTGGAAGGAAGAAGGTGTACGTGTGTGGGATGAGGATAGACAAGAGATCTTTAATCTACGAGCACTGTTGTTCGTAACCATCAACGATTGGCCTGCATTGAGTAACCTTTCAGGACAGACAAATAAGGGATATCGGGCATGCACCCACTGTTTAGATGACACAGATAGCATGTACTTGAAGCACTGTAAGAAGGTCGTCTATATGGGTCATCGTCGATTTCTCCCTGCTCACCACCAGCTGAGAAAGAGCGGGATGCATTTCAAAGGGACGCCAGACCATCGTAAAAAACCTGCACACCGTAATGGAAAGCGTGTGTTCGAGATGATGAAGGATGTACATGTAGTCTTTGGAAAGGGACTTGGTAGCCAACCTGTTCCGAACGATGATAACGGACATGCACCCATGTGGAAGAAAAAGTCAATATTTTGGGAGCTACCTTATTGGGAAATCCTAGAGGTTCGCAACGCAATAGACGTGATGCACCTGACAAAGAATCTTTGCGTGAACGTGCTAGGCTTCATGGGTGTTTATGGAACCTCAAAAGATACATTGGAAGCACGACAGGACCTGAAAGCCATGGGGCAACGAGATGACCTACATCCGGAAAAGAGAGATAATGGACAGCACTACTTACGTCCTGCCAGTTACACTCTCAGCAAGGAGGAGAGGATAGCATGTTTGAATGCTTGAATAGTATGAAGGTCCCGTCTGGGTACTCCTCGAATATAAAGGGAATAATAAATATGAAACAAAAGAAGTTTACAAATCTCAAGGCTCATGACTGCCACATGTTGATGACCCAGTTGCTTCCGGTTGCACTGAGGGGTGTTCTACCCGAAAATGTCCGGTTGCCGCTCGTAAAGCTATGCGCGTTTCTCAATGCGATTTCGCAGAAGGCAATCGATCCATCCAAGCTATCAAAGCTACAGAACGATGTGGTGCAATGTCTTGTCAGTTTTGAGTTGTTATTTCCACCATCCTTCTTCAATATTATGACGCACTTACTGGTTCACCTAGTAAAAGAGATTGGTATTCTCGGACCTGTATACCTGCACAATATGTGGCCTTTCGAGAGGTTCATGGCAGTCCTAAAAAACTATGTTCGTAATCGTGCTCGTCCAGAAGGAAGCATCGCCAGGGGATATGGAACAGAGGAGGTGATCGAGTTTTGTGTTGATTTTATTGATTCAATTGACTCGATTGGGGTTCCAACTTCACGCCACGAGGGGAGGCTCCGAGGAATGGGCACCCTTGGAAGGAAATCAAGTTTGAGCAATGATACTAATTTGTTCGACAAGGCACACTACACTGTTCTACAACAGTCATCCTTTGTGTCTCCGTATATCGAGCAGCACAGGCAGATGGTAGCTTCCAAAAACCCGACCAAATCCGATGCTTGGCTTACCCGTCATCACATGGAAACTTTTCCCTCCTGGTTGCGCCAACAACTTATGGGTAACTCTGAGATTCACCCACAGCTTGCCTGGTTAGCCAGGGGACCTGCTACCACAATCGTCAAATTCCAAGGCTATGAGATAAATGGTTACACATTTTACACGAGAGCCCAGGACCAGAAAAGCACGAACCAGAATAGTGGTGTCCGCATAGATGCCATGGACAGAAATAATAGCAAGGAGTCGTATTATGGTTTCATACAGGAGATATGGGAACTCGAATACGGACCGCTGTACATCCCTCTATTTCTTTGCAATTGGGTGAAGCTAACTGCCGTCACCAAAGATCAGTACGGAATGACAATAGTAGATCTGAGCAAGACTGGTACAGTGATGACCCATTCGTACTTGCCAATGATGTGCATCAGGTGTTCTATGTGAAGGACATGTGCAGCAAACCCAAGAGGAATCCAGAAGAGACATGGGAGCCAAAGTACCACATAGTTCTTCCAGGTAAAAGAAAAATCGTGGGAGTCGAGGATAAAACGGACCAATCAGATGATTATGATCAGTTTGATGGCATGCCTCCATTCGACGTTGAAGTTGATCCAAGCATCCTGCTGTCCAAAGAAGAGGCTCCGTACTTACGCCGCGATCATGATCAAGGAACTTTCGTGCATGACCTTTGTGTATTAATTGATACAATTTGTAATTTACCCTATGTATGATTTCATGTGTTATTAAATTTGTTAGGTGAAGATTTTTTAGATATACATGAACATTGTTAACCACATACTAACATGGATTTTTCTGCGCATTCAAATAATTTAATTGAATAATTTATTGATCATAGCAATGCAGTAAAATAAATATTTTACAGGCTACATGAGTTGGTATAGAAATAATGATTACTTCATACTTATTGTCAATTTACTCGTTAATTAAATATATTTTTGCATGTACAAAATCTGAGAAGGTTTTGTTTTTCATCCTGGAATGCAGTGAAAAGGTTAAATAAAATCCATTTCCAAAAAACAGGCGGGAGAAGAAAAATAGGAAAAAAGACCTTTTGTCCCGGGTGCTAACAGCAACCGGGACAAAAGGCCCCCCTTTTATCCCGGTTGCAAACGGCAACCGGGATAAAAGGGTACGTTTCGGCTCGCGCCCTAACGTACCCTTTTATCCGGGGGGGGATTGGACCCGGTACAAAAGGTTTTTTGTCCCGCGAGCAATTACTTACCGAAATTTAGGGGGGGGGGGTTAAAACCGCCGGTCTCCCCCCGACCCCCCCCCTCGTCCAGCCTTAGCGTAATTTTCCCCCGGCCCGGCCTCCTCGACCCCCTCCGCCCCCGCGGATGGCTCCCCCGCCCGGCCCGGCCACCTCCCCCCGGGGGGCCTCCTCCATCCCCGCCCGGTCCGTTCATGGGGCCCCCCCCCGGCCCTGGCCCCCCCCCGCCGGCTGCTTTGCCCCTACCCCCCGGGTCCCTCCTTGGTCGTCCTCGTCCTCCCTCCCCCCCCGGCCGCCGCTT
>NC_028457.1:27481619-27515243 GCF_000263155.2 Setaria italica
GATAAAAGGGGGGGGGGTTAAAAGCACTGTACTGCCGTTCTACCCCCCGCCAGTTCCACACTTAGCGAAATTTTCGCAAGTCCCGCGCTCTCCGCCCGTCGCCGCCCGTCCGCCTCCCTCGCCGGCCGCCGCAGTCGTCGTCGCTCACTGCGCAGTAGAAGTCCCGCATCGTCGCCCGTCCGCCTCCCTCGCCCGTCGCCGCCCGTCCGCCTCCCTCTCCGCCCGTCGCCGCCCGTCCGCCTCCCTCGCCGGCTGCATCGCCCCTCGTCGCCGGCTCCATCCTCGTCGCCCCTCGTCGCCCCTCGCCGGCCGCCGTCGTCCCGCCGTCGTCGTCTTCGTCCTCGTCGTCGCCCCGGCCGCCGCTGTCCCGCACGCCGCCCGGCCGCCGCCGTCCCGCCGTCACGCCGCCCCGGCCGCCGCCGTCAGGCCGCCCCGGCCGCCGCCGTCCCGCCGCCCCGGCCGCCGCCCCGCGCGCGAGAGGTCTGCCGCGCCGGCCGGTGCGCCGGGAGAGCTGGGTTTTCTTTTAATTTTTAATTTTGTTTTTTTAGATGGAATTGTAATTTTGTTAAGTTAGATTTTTAGATTTCTAATTTTGTTAAGTTAGATTTTTAGATTTCTAGTTAGTTTGTTAAGTTAGATTTGTAGTTAGGTTGTTAACTACCGTCCCGCCGTCGTGATCGCCGCCGTCCCGCCGAGTAGCTACCGTGAGAGTCGCCTTGTAGCCGTCGTGATCGCCGCCGAGTAGCCGCCGTGATCGCCGCCGTCCTGCCGCCCATCACAACGTAGTAGCTTAGGCACCGCCCGTGGTTCCGGTGAACCGCCTCCGCCGCCCTGACCGCCGCCGTCCCGCCTCCGCCGCCCTTATCGCCGCCGTAGAAATTCGTCAAAATTCGTAGAAATTCGTCAAAATTCGTAGAAATTCGTAGAAATTTGTAGAAATTCATAGAAAATCGTAGAAATTTGTAGAAATTCATAGAAATTCGTAGAAATTTGTATAAATTCATAGAAATTCATAGAAATTCGTAGAAATTCGTAGAAATTCGTAGAAATTCGTAGAAATTCGTAGAAATTCGTAGAAATTCGTAGAAATTCATAGAAAAAATAAGAAATTCGTAGAAATTCATAGAAATTCATAGAAATTTGTATAAATTCATAGAAATTTGTATAAATTCATAGAAATTTGTATAAAGATTCCGGACTTTGTACGATTCATGTTATTTTATGATTTCATTATATACATGTATGATTCCGAACTGTGATTATATACAAATTTGTATTAAGACGATTTCTATGACTGTCATGTATGATTCCATGTATGTTTGCAGCAATAGTTGAAATGGCAGACGATGAGACCGCAAGGTATATCATGGAGCAGATAATCGCTGGTGATGGTAGTGGCGACAACGTTCCACTATCATACACGGATGAAGAGGGCACCCAGGCGGACATGTTCCTCAACATGTTTGCCGATGTGAATGAAGAGCAACAGCCGCAGCAACAACTTGCCGTGGCGGAAGGTTCCGGCGAGGTATATACAACCATTCTTGTATTGTTTCACGCCACCGCTACTAGTACGTACTAATTAACGAATCTTAAACTGTTAGCCCTCCGGATCGACACAAGGGCAGAAGACCCGAGGTCGTACAAAGGTGATGGAAGGGAGGCTTGTCATCACCGAAGTTACAGATGAGGGCAGGCCGGTTGCTCCCGAGAAAGTCGCAAAGAAGTACGTTAGTCAAATCGGGGCAATCGTCCGGGACAACGTGCCTATCAGCATCAGAGAATGGAAGGGCAGAAGCAATAATCCGTACGCCCTTCCAGAGACAGAAAAGAATATGCTGTGGGAAGACGTGAAGAGGCATTTCACATTCCCCGAAGATTATAGCGAGAAGGATGTCAAAGCGTGGACACTTAAGAAGATGGCTACTCAATTCCAGACATTCAAGAAGATGCTGGACACCCACTACATCAAGAAGGGCAAAACTCCAGACTTCAACGCGTGGCCCAAGTTGAGGGACCACTGGGATGCATTTGTTGAATACAAGAGGAGTGAAGAAGGTGTGAAAAAGATCACGACCAACGTTGCAAATGCTAGTCAGAAGGGCTACCACCATCATTTGGGGCGAGGTGGGTATGGCTCAGCAATTCCCAAGTGGAGAAAGATGGAACAAGATCTGATCGAACGGGGAATCATACCTGCAACTATTGAATGGCCCGAACGATCAAAGAACTGGTACTACGCTCATGGAGGCTCCCTAAGCCAAGAGGATGGGACGCTGATTTTCAATGACAGAATACGTGAGAAGGCTGAACATCTCATGAAGAACATTGAAGATTCCAAGGCTGGGAGGTTGAGGGTGGACCGAGAAAATGATGAGCTCACATTGGCCCTCGGTAATCCAGAGCACCCAGGACGTTGCCGGGGGTTCGGGGTGGTTCCGTGGAAGTTCGCTTTCCGAGGCGACAGCGCCTCTTACAGAAGTCGGAAGCGAAGAAAGGAACAGATGGAGGAGAGCTGGCGGCAGATGCTAGAACAACGAATGATGGATGAAATCAATCGGCGGGTGGCCGACGCAGTTGCGGAGTTGGCGCAATCTGGAGCACTGCCGAATCCTCACACCGCCAGCCCTTCTCAACGCCTCGGGAGCAGTTGTGCTTCTACAGGGGTCCCCGAAGCGCAGACGCCCAGGTTACCCGTGGAGGAGCAACGGTTCCCCGTGGATGCCATCACGCAACGGACCTCATGTGAGCTGCATGCACCGGTCGGCAACCTCACTATTAAGGTATACTTATACATAATATTTATGCAATCTTGTCAATTGATCCAGGCCTCGAGATCGGAGTTCAACTTGTTTACTTCTGCTATATGTACAGGTAGCGTACGGGAGTGCGTTACCAACGCTGGCAGGGCAGAGCAGTCATGGCATGGACATTCCAACAGGCTACGCCAGCGTCTGCGTCGAGCAAATAGTAGATGCCCAGTATGAAGGTCTAGAGCTCGACTTCCTGGGAGGCGACGGGGAAAAGACATTGGCAGATGCGCTTCATGGGATCATTCTATGGAAGAAACGCTACATCATTATTTCCCGCACGGAGCCATCTCCTCAGACCTCAAGACCGCTCCCCGTAGATCCCGAGCAGCGATCTTCTCCTCATACCTCGAGACCGGCATCTCCTGCTCCAGGACCGTCGCTTCCATCTATATCAAGGTCTCCATCTCCACCACATCCTGGTGCTGGGAGCGACGACGACAATAACAACACCCCTCCCCGATCACCGTCGCCGGCACCAAGAGCGGCCCCCTCGAAGGAACCTGCAGCACCACTCAAGAAGTCACGAGCACCGCCTCCCAAGCAAAGACAACCTCGAAAGAAGAAAACAAAGGTCGACCCTAAAGTGGCTCGCAAGGAACGCTTTGAGGCAATGTCTCATGCGGAACAGTGGGCAGAAATCCAACGAGAGGCTAGTGAGTGGTTCAAGAAACAAGCCGAATTAAAAAAGGCAAGGGAGATGGAGCCACCGCCAGTAAGTCGGCGGGATTTAAACTTTTTTATCAGGATGGAGGAAGGAGCCAAGAAAAGGATACCACTCTTGTCAAACTATGAACGGGCTCTAGTAAAGGCTGATGAAAAGGATAAAAGAAAAGGAAAATCATCCTCCGAAGGTTCAGTCCCCGACCTCAGCCATTTATCAAAGAAAGATGCTCAACGGGTAAAAGCAATGCCCTTGGATCAACAAGAAAATATATTGAAGTTCATGGAAGAAACAGGTCTGGGACTTGATGAATGCATAGGGCAAGTCGAGACGCCAACTGCACCGCCCCCTGAGCCGAGATGGCCTTATGAGCTAGGCAAGCCTCTAGTGAAGCCGGCAATGGTACGGAAGCTGTCAACAAAGATGTACGAATTCCATCAATGGTACATGACGGCATCCGCCAAATCGAGGGAGATGATCGGCATGAAGGTAAAACCGATAGATTTTCACGGTGAAGGGGAGAAAGTGTTGTGGCTAGACTTCAAGGATATATACGAAGTGTACCATCATGATGCCCTGGACGTCTCTCTGATCAGCGCTTGGATTCTGTAAGTGTCCGTTTATTATCTCTACATGTAAATTTTGGCGTGCGTCACCGTACTAACTTCATCTTCCATTTCATGTAGGATGCTAATTCAGACATGCCGCCGAGAGGCGTACCTACATGTAGGCTTCATGGATCCATCTGTAGTTAACCAACAACAGATACAATTAGCGCCGGAAAAAACCTTTGCCCAAATATACAATTTCCTACACAAACAAACATTCAAGGATTTCATACTACTTCCATACAACTTCAAGTAAGTGTGTGTATACCGTCTACTTTCGATGTCTTTTTCCTTATCTCTACATGTTAGTTAGCTCTAATATGCATGAACATTTTACGCACGCAGCTTCCACTGGATCCTTATTATAATTGAGCCTGAAAGAAGCCACGTCACTGTCTTTGATTCGTTACGGAAAGATCCGGTGGACTACCAAGAATTGCAAGACATGCTAGGCTTGTAATAATTCTGGACCTTTATCTCTATGCAAAAATTTATTTCCTAAATTTTATCCCTGTTACACTATGTCATTCATTATTCTAATCCGCAGCGTATGGAAACAATTCATAAGGACACACAAAGGTCCATTCAAAGAAAATCTTACATGGAACACAGACTTCCCGGTACGTATGAAGTCTGCACATTTATTACATTGTATAACACGAATATTTCATAACTTATTTTTTTCCGCACTGAAGTGCTTAAGACAGGAACCCGGGAATAACCTATGTGGCTACTACATCTGTGAGCACATGCACAGTTTTTTGGGACCCAAGGGACCGAAGATGACGCCGCACAACTTTAAAGTACGTAAAATAAATATATTACTAGTTAATTATTTTCTAGCTCCTTATATGTATTTGTTCATGTAACATTCACAAATTTCCAAATTATAGATGTTAAATATTCAACAAGGACTCTTGAAGGAAGAAAGAGTAGCGGCAATATGTGAAGGTCTCATTGGATTCATAATGGACGAGGTGGTAAATCCAAGAGGAGAATTTTATTACGATGGACGACAATTAGACACTCCTCTCAGCAACACCACGACGGGAAGATCGTAGGAAGATACTTTGATTTATTTGTATATATGATCGATTTGTACTAATTAAGCTAGTTGAATTGTGTATATGAATTGTGTATAAGGATTGTGTATATATATAGTAGTTGTATAATTACAAATCCCATTCGTTTAAATACTAGTTGATTTAATTCATTCTAAAAAAATCTCAACTACAAGGTTAACAAATTAAAAGGGCCGCGGTACTACTATACGTATACGTGATGCATGCATGAAAAATTCAGGCGTCACCAGTGCCATGCAAGCACAATTTAGTCCCGGTTGGAATTGAGCCGGGACTAAAGGGGACCCCTTTAGTCCCGGTTGGGAAATCCAACTGGGACTAAAGGGACCCCCTTTAGTCCCGGTTGGTTTATCCCGGATGGATATCCGAGAGATATGACCCTTACCAACCGGGACTAATGCTCAATTTTCTACCAGTGTAAAGGAGAGATTGATGAGGAGAGATTGATGACCCTGTGTATTCTTGGAGACCCATCGTCAAGCTGGCGATCCACGAGAGCAAGCGAATGCCGACGGAACCCTAACGGTACTCCATTTTCAAGATACTGAGCCAGCATCCTTTAAGCATGTACTCCCAAGCATGTACTCCCTACGTCCCATGAAGATTGCAATTCTAGTTTTTTAAATAGATTAGTGGTGGTATGAAAAGATTTTAATATCCTCATTTGTTGACCACATACAGTGAGTTTTGGCATACAAATTAGTTCTGAGCACTTAATTAGGCAATTAATTAGGCAAGTAGGTAGATCTATTTTCTAGAACCGCACTCTTTTGTAGGATTTTCTAAAAGTTAGGATTGCACTTTTCATGGAATGTAGGGAGTACAAAAGACAAGACTAATAGGTCGTGGTGTTGACAAAGTCAACACGTCGTGGGTTCGTGCTCTATCTGGAGGATCGGCTGCAGTTCTTTATATGCTCCTCCATCTGCTTGCAGTGCTCGGTGTGCTGCTGGTGTGCTACCATTTGCTGCGACTGCTCTGCTCCTCTACCCAGCCACGGTGATATATGTTCCTCTATTTTTCAACATGTCACAGATAAATGCAATTGTTATCAGCATCACTCTAGATGGTCACAATTATCCTGAGTGAGCTTTCTGTGTAGAAACTGCTTTGAGGGTACTAGTCTCTATTTTCATCTAACTGATGATCCACCTGCACTTAAGCCTGATGGTAGCAATGCTAAAGAAGTCACTGATTGGCATATTAGTGATGGCAAAGTGATGGCTGCCATGGTCAACAGTACTAAGCAGTCTATGATTATGAGTCTGTCTAAGTTTAAAACAGCCAAAGCCATTTGGTCTTCCCTGAAGGATAGATTTCTTCAGGACAGTGGTGCCCTTCTACATACTCTCATGCAGCAAACTCAAACAATTGAGCAGAATGATATGTCCATTGATGATTACTACTCAGCATTTGATCGTCTGGTAGGCTCTTTGACCTCCATGATAGGTGCTTGTGCTGCTGATCAGTGTCCAGCACACAAATTTATTGAGAAGTTCTTTGTATATCGCTTTGTCATGGGAGTAAGGGAATAATTTGATTCTCTTCGTAAAAGACTGTTACATGATTCTTCTAACTTAACCGTAGCATGTGCTTTGTCTGAGTTAATTGTTGAAGAGACTCGCCTTCGGTCTATGTCTGTTGCATCTATGTCGGTATCTCACGGTGTGTTGGCAACTTCTCAGAGGTTCAGTACACCTAAGGTACTTCTTCAGATCCTTGTAAGCACTGTAGCAAGACTGGTCATTCTCCAGACAACTATTTCTCTCAGCATCCAGAGAAGCTGGCTGAGTTTCGTGCTCGTCAAGCTGCTAGGACTGGTCGTGGACGTGGTACTGCTCCCACTCCAAAAGGTGCAGTGTTTGTCGCTGCTACCTCTTCTGTTGGTGTGCCGGTCTCCTCTTGGGTACTTGACTCAGGGGCTTCTTTTCATGTGACATCGGATCAGTCCCAGCTTGTTGATTGCAAGGCAGTTACTGATGGTACTTCTATCCAGACAGTTGATGGTACATCTTGCTATATCACTCATCAAGGCTCTCTTTCTACCTCTTATTTTTCTGTGCTTGATGTCCCTTTTGTACCTACATTGTCTATGAATCTTCTCTCGGTCAATCAAGTTACTGATCAAAATTGCTTTGTTGGATTTGATGACTCAGCTTGTTTTATTCAGGATCGTCGAACAGGGACTGTGATTGGGACTGGCCATCGCCGTAGAGGTTCACCTAGCCTCTATGTTTTTGATACTTTGCATCTTCCTCAGTCTTTAGCTCGCGTCTCATCTACTGCCTCATCTTCAACTTCATCCTCCGCCAAGTGGCATCATCATTTAGGTCATTTGTGTGGGTCTCGGTTATCTACCTTGATAAATAAAGATTGTCTAGGTCCTACTTCCATTGAGTCTAGTTTTCATTGTAAAGGTTGCAAACTTGGAAAACAAATACAACTTTGCTCTTATTCATTCAAATGTATGGGGACCTGCTCCTTTTGCTACAAAGGGCGGTCACAAATATTATGCCATTTTTATTGATGATCATTCTCGCTATACTTGGATATATTTTATGAAACATTGTTCTCAGTTGTGTTCCATTTATCAGTCTTTTGCTCGTATGGTTTACTCTCAGTTTTCCACTCCTATTAAAATTTTTCGTTCTGATTCTGGTGGTGAGTACTTGTCTGCTAAATTTCGTCAGTTTCTAACCTCAGAGGGTACTCTTGCTCAGCTCTCCTGTCCAGGTGCTCATGCACAGAACGGTGTTGCCGAGCGCAAACACCGTCATCTTATAGAGACTGCTCATACGCTTCTCATTTCATCTTTTGTTCCATCTCATTTCTGAGGTGAAGCCGTTTCCACTGTAGTCTACCTCATCAATAGACAACCATCTTCAAAATTGTCTGGCCTCTGTCCAGGTGAGGTACTCTTTGGTATTCCACCTAAGTATGATCATCTTCATGTTTTTCGATGTACTTGCTATGTCTTACTTGCTCCACGTGAGCAGACAAATTTGACTGCCCAATCTGTTGAGTGTGTTTTTCTTGGGTATAGTCCTGAACATAAGGGTTACCGTTGCTATAATCCTTCTTCTCGTCGCATACGTATTTCACGTGATATGACCTTTGCTGAAGACCGTCCTTTCTTTTACAGCCCTTCTACTCAGCCCTCATATTCTCCAACATAGTTCACATCATTTCTTACTCTTCCTAATATTCCTGATCCCATACTTCCTAGTATTCCTGATCCCGCTCCTTCCATTACACCCATCCCTGTTGAGCCTCCACCACCACCACCACCACCACCACCACCACCACCACCACCACCACCACCACCTCCTGCACCACCTATCATACATTTCTACACTCGTCGCTCCACACGGCCTCCACCACCTCCAACCTCATTGGCTAGTCCCGATTCTCCTATTTTTTGATGATTCTAACAATAATGATGAGTCACTTGCTGTTCCTGATGAGCTACAGGCTGGTTCCCACTATGATCTTTGAGATCAGACTACTATTGCACCTCCGGACAGATTGGGTTTCCCACATGTTAATGCTGTCATTGATGAACCCTCTAATTATAAGGAAGCTGCTGGTATTCCTAAGTGGCAACTTGCTATGTCTGAGGAACTAGCTGCTCTTGATCGTACGCATACTTGGGATATTGTTCCATTACCAGCATCAGCTATTCCAATTTCATGCAAATGGGTATTCAAAATTAAAACAAAATAAGATGGTTCCATTGAGAGGTATAAAGCTCGTCTAGTTGCCCGTGGTTTTCAGCAGACACAGGGACGGGACTATGATGAGACATTTGGGCTAGTTGTGCATATCACTACCGTTCGTACATTGATCGCTATGGTAGCTGCATCCTCTTGGACCATCTCTCAGATGGATGTCAAAAATACCTTTCTTCATGGTGATCTACATGATAAAGTTTATATGCAGCCACTACCTGGTGTTGATGTTCCTTCGGGACATGTTTGTCGTCTACGCCATGCCTTATATGGTCTTAAACAAGCTCCTCGTGCTTGATTTGAGCGTTTTGTCTTTGTGATACAGGCTGCTGGGTTTTCCTCTAGTGATCATGATCTTGCTTTATTTATTTATATCTCTCCATGTGGACGCACATTGCTTCTTTTGTATGTGGATGATATGTTGATTACAGGAGATGATGTAGAATATATATATCCTATGTGAAAAAGAAACTTGGTAAGCAGTTTTAGATGTCAGATTTGGGTCCTCTCAGTTATTTCTTAGGGATTGAGGTTTTGCATTCTTCTAAGGGATATTATATTTCTCAGTCCAAATACATACAAGATCTGATTACTTGATCTGGACTCAGTAACAATAAGACAACGGCTACACCTATGGACCTTCATTTGCAGCTTTGTCCCACTGATGGTTCACCCCTTGAGGATCCCTCTAAGTATCGTCATATTGTGGGAAGTCTTGTTTATCTCACGGTCACAAGACCTTATATTGCTCATGCCATTCATATTTTGAGTCAGTTTGTGAGTGCTCCTACTTCTGTCCATTTTGGACATTTGCTTCATGTGCTGAGATATTTAAGGGGAACATCATCTTAGTGCTTGTTCTATGCTTCTGATAGCCCACTTGAGCTTCATGCTTACTCAGATTCTACTTGGGCCAATGATCCTACAGATCGTCGTTCTGTCACGGGTTATTGTATTATTCTTGGTTCTTCTCCTATTGCATGGAAGTCCAAGAAGCAAGTGGCCATGTCTCGGCCTAGTATAGAAGCAGAACTTCGAGCACTTGCCACTACTACTTTAGAGATTGTATGGCTGAGATGGTTGTTATGCGATTTTAGTATTTCTTGTGATGCCCCCACGCCTCTTCTATGTGACAACACTGGAACCATACATATTGCCAATGATCCTGTAAAGCATGAGCTTACAAAACATATTGGAATTGATGCTTCTTTTACTCGGTGTCATTGTCATCAGAAAACAATTGATCTTCAGTATGTGCCCTCAGAGCTACAAGTGGCAGATTTCTTTACTAAGTCTTAGACTCGAGAGCAACATCATCTTCATCTGCTCAAACTCAATGCTTCAAATTCACCTTTTCCACCTTGAGTTTGAAGGGGGGTGTTAAGGCCCATATACTATAGGCCCATGGCCCATATGTTCTATATATATATATATATATATATATATATATATATATATATATATATATGTCTCCACTGTTACCATCTTTACTATCCTCAAATCCAAGGTTAGTAACATGTTCAACCTAAGAATAATAAATTGTCGTCCACAACATAAGAATAATGAACATGCTTCGGCGAGTTGAGTAGTAGTCATAGTACTTGGCCTGTGACCCTATGTATGTTCAACCTTCCTCCTTGGATGTGCATGAAGCGGAAGTTCATTATGATGCTGGTGCTTATCCAAGGCCCAAAACAACCCAGCAACAATATTGATGTGTATCTAGGACCGTTGAACTTTTACTGCTCTGGAATGAAAAATGTGTACGTGTGTGGGATGATGATAAACAAGAGAGCTTCGACCTACGAGCATTGTTGTTTGTAACCATTAATGATTGGCCTGCGCTAAGTAACCTTTCAGGACAGACAAATAAGGGATATCAGGCCTGCACACACTATTTAAATGAAACAAACAGTATGTATTTGAAACACTGTAGGAAGGTCGTGTATATGGTTCATCGTTGATTTCTTCCTGCTAACCACCCTTTAATTAAGGAAGGGATGCATTTCAAAGGGGCTGCAGACCATCATAAAAAGCCTGTACACCGTAATAGAAACGTGTATTTGAGATGATAAAGGATGTAAGGGCAGTCTTTGGAAAGGGTCGAGGTAGCGAACCTGTTCCGAATGGACGTGCACCCATGTGGAAGAAGAAGTCTATATTGTGGGAGCTACTTTATTGGAAAATCCTAGAGGTCCGCAACGCAATTGACGTGATGCACCTGACGAAGAATCTTTACGTGAACGTGCTAGGATTCCTGGGTTATTATGGGAACTCAAAAGATACATTGGAAGCACAACAAGACCTAAAATGTATGAAGCAACGAGATGACCTACATGCGGAAAAGAGAAATAAAGGATAGCACTTAGCCTAAGTTAAGTTAATTACCCACTAGATGAACCCCAATTGATCTGTTATTTGAGTCAGTACTAAGCTAATTATGTTTCATCAATCTGATTATCCATACCAACAGGCAAGCGATCCAATCACCATTTCATTTTGTTTCCCTCAGCGTCATTTTTTGTTGTTTTTGCTCCCATCACATGCATGCTACCTGTTCCTTGGTATATACATATGAAATTATTTCAGCTGCCTTCTCTCTGAATTTAGTAGAAACAAACTTGCACATTGCGCCTTCTGCTCCAATTCAAACTTTTTCAATTTGCACCCTGTATGCAAGACATGGTTGGTCATATATATGCAGCTACAGAATGTAACCTTATGCTACAGACTACGATTTGAATTTCAAGCAACCTGTTTATCCATGTGGTTTTCAGTTCCATGCTTGGATCAAGTTAACTTCACAGCTACAAGGAAAAGCCATGTAAGTGAACCTCAAATGCAGTCTTACATGGACAACTTGAACAACCTTCGATCAGGGAAAACAGGGGCGTTCTGATCTATATTTATTGTTTTTTGAACCAAATTGGCAGGAGCTCTGCCCTTGATTTATATTTATTGTATGCCTGAACTCTTATTGGTGTAGTTATATCATGTATTCATGTTTCACTTCCTGTTAATCTTACATAGTTGGATGTATATTTTATGCCCATCTTAAGGTAATATGTGGTGATGCATACGGTCCTATACTCCTATTGCTGATGATAGGACGCGCAAAGCGCGCCTCATGTTCTAGTTGGATGGAAACAGAGCACGCACTTCTCGAAAAGGCATCGACAGAGCAGGGCAGCTTGTCGGAAGGACATGGGAAACCAGAGCGACGTCGTCTTCTCTACAAAGCATGCTGGGTTCAGTGATCAAGTGAGGCTGAGCATTCAGCATCTAATAAAACAAGCGTGGCCATTGAAAACATCAGAAATCTGTGTACATGCATCTAAATTAATTGGTGAACATATCGTCATTTTTCATCTGCTATTCCGCCAATGCAGAACTGTACGTGGGCTTCTTGTCCACATATGTTTGAATATCCATTATGGACTATGTATGGTCCTTGGATGCTATTTTATGAATATTCATACTTTGGTTAGCCATATATATTAGAGAAGCCAAAATACTTAACATCCTGTTTGGATGTAGATATTGGAGTATGAAATTCGGAATTGGTAATGGATCCATCTAATACCACTGTTTGGATGATGCTCTAGGAATTGGTATTGGAAAGTTTCTTCAATGCCAACCGGTATTCAGCAAACCATGACTCCTCCCCTACGATTCCGACCCTTCCTTCTCTGTATTGAGCGACATTCATTCTTCCCTTGTCTGTTCGTCCCTCTCCTACGATTCCGACCCTTCCTTCTCTGTATTGAGCGGCATTCATTCTTCCCTCGTCTGTTCGTCACTCTCGCAACTCTTGTTTATATACCAACTCATACGGCGTCATTTTGGTTGCACCATGTTTAGAAATCCGATGAGCCCACAAAGCATCCGAAAGCACTTCATGCCACCTCCTCGGATGCTCTTCAATCTTCTTATTTATAAGCTTAATTATAGAAGAAGATTGAAGAGCATCACCACTGCCCAAGGCTAGCCGTCCGCCCACCTCCCGCCACAGCCCTGTTCCCTGCCCTTCCTAACCACTATCGGCCTCGACCCCGCCACTGGCCCCGCCCACCTTAGGTCCTTCACCACCCCGCCGACGGCGCCATCATCGCTGAGCTTGCCGCCGCCACCGGGCATCCCTCTAGGCCAGTCGGTCATGGCTCCTCCCTCACAACCTCGGAAAACCCAAGAGCACTAACCCCGCCGGTCGTGGCCAGCGGTGACCCGCTGCCATCCACCCCACCCATCTCCCGCCTGTGGTCACCTTTATCCCTCTTGTTACTTTCTTCCATGTGTGGTTACTTTCTGTTTTGTGCGTATGGATGTAACAAATGGGGTCTCCGGTTAAGGTAAAAGGAGAGCCTAGCTTTTGCGTTTATTTATAGCTGAATCAAATAAGGCTAGCTATACAAATATTTTTTGTGCCTTGTAGGGATGATCCGTGAAGAAGGTGATTAGATGATCAGATTAAATGTATTTCGGCCGAGTTATTACATGCCTAGATTACTTAGCTCGGCCATTAATGAAGACGTGGGGCCAGATAAGTGCCTTGCAGATTATGTGGAAACAAATGACAGACAAGTGCAAGTATATGCTAATTTCCATCTCGATTCGCCACGCATTGTGAGCTGCTTTGTTACCCTTAAACAAAAAAAAAACGTACAATATATGAAAGAAATAGAATATGCTTGCAGAGGGAGACAGGCAGCATCGATGTACGCGATGCACGACAGCTTACTTGCACAGATCATTGTACACGTCTATGCATCGCAGTAATCGCCTCGAGAGGCAAGCGCTGCTGCATTGGATCGATCGTATGTACCTATACTCACACGTGTATAAATAGACCTCCCTATCAGAAGCGCAGCAGTGCAGCCTGCTCTTACCTCGACTAGCCGTTTCTTCTCCTTCTGATCTGCAGGTGAGTTCGCATGTTTTTTTTTTTGTTGAGAAAACACTTAATCCTCTAGCTGATGATCACCATGCATGCTTGTTACAGTTTGCAGCAGATTCGGGAGAGAAATGGCGGGTATCCCAGAACGGCAGTCGTGGCCAGATCTGTTGGGCAAGAGGGCAGACTACGCGAAGAAAGTCATCGAGCAGGATCGGCCGGACCTGCGTGTCGAAATCAAGGATGGGGGTGCGCCGGAGCCACCCATCGAAGAATTGGACCGCGTCATTATCTGGACCACAGGGTATCCCTTTTTTGAAGTAGTCGAGGTTCCGACCCAAGGGTAGCCTGCTGCCATGTTACTCTGGCTCTTCATTTGTGCCGAGTACATGGAAGGCTTAAATAAACTAAATAATGCCAGCGGGTTTGATAGGAACCGCCAAGCAGCCAAGCTTCCCTAGTGCACCTGCTATCTAGGTCTGCTTGCACATGCTTAATTTGATCCTCCTTCCATCATACCTTGTTGTGCTACCAGATTAATAAACGGAATAATAATCGTGTGTTCTCCTATTTAGTCTGCTAAGTTATATTTTTTATATTCTTTTTCGAAAGATAGTACATAGACCCTCACAAATGTACGCACATTCATCCATATAAATACACACACGCAATCCTACCTTTATCAGCACCTCCGTGAGACTGAGCTGACAAATCTCGAGATACATATGCACACCACTACTTTTGAATGACAGATGCTTGTAATACTCAAGTTTGTATAAAGTAGGAATTTTTTTTTACTGAAGTCGGCATGAAAAATCCTAACCAGTTTTTTTTATATTTATTTATTCCAGATCCATTTAATTCCCTTCCATGGGAGTCTACTCAGGTGCTCTAACCACTAAACTAGATGTTCTTTTTGCATGTACGACTTATTGACAAATCAAGACAAAATCTATCTATCTTTCCATCTATCTACAATATATGTATCCGATCGAATTTTGTATGTAAATTTGAAAAATCTAAACATTCATCTAAGTTATGACGGCTTAGATGTATTATCTCTAAATTTCTATTTCCCCATGCTTTTAGTATTGAAATCTGGGAAGAACTTTACACGGGGTATATATACTACCAGGTTTGCTTTATTATTAGGAAAAAGAACGTTTTGATCAAATAAAGGAGAGATTGATGACCCTGTGTATTCTTGGAGACCTATCGTCAAGCTGGCGATCCACGAGAGAGCAAGCGAATGCCGACGGAACCCTAACGGTACTCCATTTTCAAGATACTGAGCCAGCATCCTTGAAGCATGTACTCCCAAGCATGTACTCCCTACGTCCCATGAAGATTGCAATTCTAGTTTTTTAAATAGATTAGTGGTGGTATGAAAAGACTTTAATATCCTCATTTGTTGACCACATACAGTGAGTTTTGGCATACAAATTAGTTCTGAGCACTTAATTAGGCAAGTAGGTAGATCTATTTTCTAGAACCGCACTCTTTTGTGGGATTTTCTAAAAGTTAGGATGGTACTTTTCATGGAATGTAGGGAGTACAAAAGACAAGACTAATAGGTCGTGGTGTTGACAAAGTCAACACATCCACATCAGCATGTTGCATACAACAAGCAGTGGCATTGCTAGAATTTTACCAAATAGTATGCCACGCAATATTTTTCACATTCAATTCAGTTCAATTAATATATAATTCGGCAAACAATAACAAATGTTTCCAAAAATAACATACCAAACCTTAAATTCAATAATTGAGTGCAAAAGTTACATACAAATTCCACCAAGTCTTAAATGCAATGTCTCGGTTCCCTTCACAATTCAACAATTCTAAAAAAATGCATGTATCAATATTTATTTTAATTACAAGAATACGAATGGAAGAGCTCAAGATTACAAGAACGAAATGGGGGCCGCATACCTGCTTTTGCTGCCCGCTGCCAGGCGTGGGCGCGTGGCCTGACCGGCGTGGCTGCTGGCACTAGGGGTGGCCACTGCCCGCGTCTCTTGGCTAGGCAGCAAAGAAGACCGGATTTTGCATAGAAGAAAAAGAAGATTAGAAGTCCTAGTTCGTGTCCCGTTGCTCGTGGATTCTTACCAAAACTCTAACATAGTCGGAGTATATATGCGAGGGAGATCTTCATTATAAATGATGAATATGAGGAATAAAGAAAAGCTCCACCTACATTATGTCTTGTCTACTTGTTCTTATATATGCTTGTCGTGAGAGATGTGAGAGGGAGAAGATCCAACCGCTGATGATATGTTTCACAACACGTTATCAGCACGACCGCTCTTCGTCGACCATGTCGAAGAAGTCATCATCAAGCTTAACGCCGACGACCTCACCATCGTCCTCAACATCGACTTTAATCGACGACGTCGACTACATCAATGTCATCAGCAAGCGAATCTGCATCGACTCTCCGTCGAGCCAGCAGGCCCGCCGGCCTAGCCGAAATGTCCTACGCGATTGGCTTCGAATCCGTTCGTTGAATCAAGCAATACGGTATGAACTATAATATATTTTTAGTAGATTAGATCTGTGGAACCAACTTTGGAGTTGGGCGATTTTAATCTGCTAAATCAATCTACTAAGAAGTAGGTGACGATGATCTCATCGCTTGATCCCGCATGATCTGTTCACTACCGGAAACAAGAACGTTGCCGAGTGTAAAATCTTTGCTGAGTGCTTTATGTAGGGCACTCGGCAAAGACCACGTTTGCCGAGTGTATACTGGAAGACACTCGGCATAACTAATACACTCAGCAAATAACAGCTTTGCCGAGTGTCGCCAAAAAGACACTCGGCAAAAATCCAAACGACACTCGGCAACGATTTAACACTCAGTAAATCTCCAGCACGTGGCTCGCACGTGCGCCGTCCGTCAGCACAGTCTGTCGGCCGTTAGTACTTTGCCGAGTGTCCGGCACGGACACTCAGCAAATCTGTAGGTTGCCGAGTGCTCCGTCCAGACACTCGGCAACATTCCAGGTTTGCCTAGTGTTTTCCACAGGCACTCGGCAAACTTAGAATGTTGCCGAGTGTTTTTGTAGGCACTCGGCAAATGCAAAAAAGAATTTTCCACCTCCACCCTCCACACTTTTTTTACTCCCCACATACGACATTTGGTAATCCATCTTAAAAGTTGGTCTATTTTTTGGTATGTTTGCTATTTTTAATGAATTGATAGCATTAATAGGAATTTGTTTATTTAAGTCAAATTTTAACTGCAAGTGATTGAAATAATGGAATAAAATCAGTGAAAAAATCATATTCATATTATTGAATCCGGATTGAGGTCTCAACCAGAAAGTGAAAAGAAATTTTGAACATTTTTTTTAGAAAACACGACCACGAACGTGTGGTTGAATGGTTGTTAAATTCTAAAAAAAGCAAACGAAGTCTGAAAATCACAAGATTTGACAAGGTGTCAAGATATTATATGTGTGGCTGTGGTAAAAAATTGAGAAGGTTTCGCCCATTTTTTGACATATGATGCTTAGAAACCGACTCATCTCCCGAAAGGATTCATAGAAGTTAGAAAGGATCCGATAAGATTTGGAGTCCAAGTGACACTTGAATTGGGGTTTGACTTGAAAGCTTTTTGTATAGGGAACATACAACATAGATTGGTTCATATGAAATTTTGGAAATCTTTTTGAGATGGGTCCTTTATATGTAACGAATCTGTTTTACAGGAGGCGGGTGGACACTTTGCCGAGTGTTAACACTCGGCAAAGAGGCCAGTTTCTATTAATGTGTGACTACTTTGCTGAGTGTATCGACACAACACTTGGCAAAGGTGCCATAAAAAGCTGGCGGAAGCGTCTTCTTTGCCAAGTGCAACAAAGCCGAAACTCGGTAAACACTTAAAGTTTGTCGAGTGTCATGAGCACGACACTCGGCAACATTTTGAATTTTCGCCGAGTGTCGGGACGGAGGCACTTGGCAAAACGTAAACATTTGCCGAGTGTTCTTCCGCTTGGCACTCGGCAAAGGCGCCGTTACCGTGACAGTCCGTCAACGCCTTTTTGCCGAGTGTTTTGTTTTGCCGAGTGTTTTTTGACACTCGGCAAAGAGGTTGCCGAGTGCCCGACGTTTGACACTCGGCAAATCCACTGTTTACCGAGTGAAAGTTCGCCGAGTCCAGTTCGTCGAGTGTTACACTCGGCAAACTCTTTGCCGAGTGTTTTTGGGCCATCGCCGAGTGCCTGGGGCACTCGGCAAACTTCCTGTTTCCCGTAGTGGTTGCTCTGAACGTTTTCAATCTACAGCCTATATTTTAAGAAAAAGGTGCATGCATCTCGCTGGCCGCTTATGCACATAAGCCAACGCGTCGACCTGATGTCTTGCAGCCGCCCTTCCCTAATTACCGCGTGACATTGGTCGGGAGCCTCGCTCAGCGCAGTAATCAATGCCAGAAGCAACATGTGGTCGCATACACATGTACTGCACCCACTAGTAGAGAACTGACTTTCGATGCGCCCCCTTTTGTCCCGGTTTAAAGTTGGCCCGGGACAAAAGGGGGTGCGCCACGGTAGGCAAAAATGGAGGGGAGATTTACTCCTGGTTGGTATCTGCTACCAGGATTAAAGGCCCCCCTTTAGTCCCGGTTCCAACGGCTGGTTCCGGGGCGTCGGTGGCGTGACCCTTTCATCCCGGTTGGAGCCTCCAACCGGGACAAAAGGGTGGACCTTTTGTCCTGGTTGGAGCCTCCAACCGGGACAAAAGGTTTTCCTTTTTGTCTCGGTTGGAGTTTTTAACCAGGATAAAAACTCATCCCCATTATATACCAAGGCAGAGGCCTTTCTTCCTCCTCCAGCCCGAGCCAGTCCACCACATAGACAGAGAGCTGAGCTTCACCACTCTCCGGTGGTGCCAAAGCAAGGGAGGTGCTGCCCGAATTTTTTTCCCTCATTTTCGTGGGAATTTCACTCAGCCAACACAAGTGTTGTGAAGGTTTGCTACTTCATCCTCTTGTTACGCTTTGATTTATGCTTTGGAGATGGAAAGTTTATTTGCTAGAATGTGATGAAGTAGAAAATGGAGGGGTATTTTGAGCTAGAATGTGAGGGAGATTGATGTGTCATATATAGTATGTATTCTTGCAGTGGGTTAAGAATGATGCTATCTTGTCTAGACGGTTTATCTTATCAAATTCAATATGGTTTTTCAAATCCATACTTGTTGAACTTGCATATCGTGTTCATCTCTGCGAGGATGTTCTCTGCCGAGCAGCAACGTATGTCAAGAAGGAGGTTCGATTCTACGAGAAAGAGTGGATATGGACATCGTGATCGTGTCCCCTTTTCCGTAGAATCGAACCTCTTTCATGATGAAGTGCGGTGCCACCCAGTTGAGAACATGCTCGCCAGATGATCACGGTCTTCAAGTTCAACAAGTTCTGCAGGCATACCGTGTTCATCTCAGTAAGCATGTTCTCCGTGGAGTAGCAACGGACATCAAGGAGGAGCTTTGATTTTACGAGAAAGAGCGGCAACAGACATCGTGGAAGACTGTGTCCCCTTTCTCGTAAAATCGAAGCTCTTCCATGATGAAGTACGGTGCTGCCTAGTTGAGAACATGATCACCGAGATGATCACGGTCTTCAAGTTCAACAAGTTCTGCAGTGCTAAGGTAAGAATTTTTGTACATAGATGGCTTCTGCTACTGGAGGAAGTGGCGATGGTGGGGGCGATCGTCGTTCCTCTTTCGGCAAGGGGAAAATCATAGTTGGCCCTCAATATAAGCCGAAGAAAATGAGCGCGTTGGAAAAAGCAATGCTTCGTTATTTGCAGAAACGTCATGAAGAAGCTGTTGCCACGGGTCAGGAACCTCCTTTTGGTGGTCGTTATGCTCCACCCTCAGTCCCGGGTGTTTCACGTCCACTTAGTACTACCGTTTCAGGCGGCACAAATAAACCACAGGATGAGGCTGGGTCAGCGGAACCTTCGTCTTCACCGCCCAAGGATGCTTAAAGTCCTCCTAGATAATAACCAGTGGATGGCTTGTTGTATTGTATCATGTTGTTTGGATCTTTAATTTAAATATTTGTATTTGTATCTATATCTAAACTTTCAGCATTATTTGCACTACAACGTTTGACATGCTTTCAATCGTGAATCCATTTTCAAGTGTAATCAATTGTCACGCGTAATCCATTTTCAAGTGTAATCAATTTTCACGCGTAATCTATTTTCAAGTGTAATCAATTTTCACACGTAATCCATTATCAAGTGTAATCCATTTTCATGCGTAATACGATGCAGATGGACCGGCAATGGATGTATAATGCAGACAGGCGGAGCAAGGTGTTTATTGATGGCTTGCATTATTTTCTCGAAGTGGCCAAAGCGAACAAGCCAGAGAATGGGTTCATATGTTGTCCATGCTTCCAATACAATAACAAGAAGGACTATTCAAAGGATTCCTGGGGGACTATTCACAGCCACTTGTTTAGATACGGTTTTTCATGCCTAACTATTTGGTTTGGACCAAGCACGGTGAACGAGGGGTTGTAATGGAAGACGGCGAGGAGAAGGAGGAAGATGACAGCATTCCGAACTGGGTTGCAGGCCAAGCTTTTGTAGATACTACAATGGGCGAGGCTGATGAAGATGAGTTTGCAGAAAATGGCCCTACTAATGACCTTGGTCAGGTGCTACGAGATGCACACAAAGATTGCGAAACTGAGAAGGAAGCAGCAAAGTTGCAGCGCATGATAGATGATCACCAAAAATTGTTGTACCCATAGTGCCAGCAGACCCATAAAAAACTAGGTACGACACTAGAATTTGTGCAATGGAAGGCAAAAAATGGTGTGTCCGATAAGACATTTCAGGGGATGTTGAACATTGTCAAGAAGATTCTTCCCGAGAATAATGAATTACCGTCCACAACATATGAAGCTAAACAGATTATTTGCCCTCTCAGATTGGATGTTCAGAAGATACACGCATGCCCTAATGACTGTATCCTCTATCGTGGTGATGAATAGGAGAAAATGGATGCTTGTCCCGTCTGCAAAGCGCTGCGGTATAAGATCAGGCGAGATGATCCTGGTGATGTCGAGGGGCAGTCTCCCAAGAAGAGAGTTCCCGCGAAGGTGATGTGGTATTTTCCTATAATACCACGCTTGAAGCGCTTGTTCAGGAACAAAGCGAATGCTAAGTTCATGCGATGGCACAAAGAAGAACGTATGGAAGATGAGATGCTGAGACACCCCGCAGATGGGGCCCAGTGGAGATCAATTGATAGAGCATTCCCGGACTTTGAAAGTGAAGCAAGGAACATAAGGTTTTATTTAAGTACTGATGGATTCAATCCATTCGGTGAGTTGAGTAGTGGCCATAGTACTTGGCCTGTGACCCTATGTATGTTCAACCTTCCTCCTTGGTTGTGCATGAAGCGGAAGTTCATTATGATGCTGGCACTTATCCAACAACCCGGCAACGACATTGACGTGTACCTAAGACCGTTGGTTGATGACCTTTTACAGCTCTGGAAGGAATAAGGTGTACATGTGTGGGATGAGGATAGACAAGAGATCTTTAATCTCCGAGCCTTGTTGTTCGTAACCATCAATGATTGGCCTGCACTAAGTAACCTTTCGGGACAGATAAATAAGGGATATCGGGCCTGCACCCACTGTTTAGATGACACAGACAGCATGTATTTGAAGCACTGTAAGAAGGTCGTTTATATGGGTCATCGTCGATTTCTCTCTGCTCACCACCAGCTGAGAAAGAGCGGGATGCATTTCAAAGGGGCGCCAGACCATCCTAAAAAACTGCACACCGTAATGGAAAGCGTGTCTTCGAGATGATAAAGGATGTAAATGTAGTCTTTGGAAAGGGTCATGGTAGCCAACCTGTTCTGAATGACGATAATGGACGTGCACCCATGTGGAAGAAAAATTCAATATTTTGGAAGCTACCTTATTGGGAAATCCTAGAGGTTCGCAACGCAATAGATGTGATGCACCTGACGAAGAATCTTTGCGTGAACGTGCTAGGCTTCATGGGTGTTTATGGGACCTCGAAAGATACATTGGAAGCACGACAGGACCTAAAAGCCATGGGGCAACGAGATGACCTACATCCGGAAAAGAGAGATAATGGACATCACTAATTACGTCCTGCCAGTTACACTCTCAGCAAGGAAGAGAAGGATATCATGTTTGAATGCTTGAATAGTATGAAGGTCCCATCTGGGTACTCCTCGAATATAAAGGGAATAATAAATATGAAACAAAAGAAGTTTACAAATCTCAAGGCCCATGACTGCCACATGTTGATGACCTAGTTGCTTCCGGTTGCACTGAGGGGTGTTCTACCAGAAAATGTCCAGTTGCCGCTCGTAAAGCTATGCGCGTTTCTCAATAGTACGGAATGACAATAATTGATCTGAGCAAGACTGGATACAGTGATGACCCATTCGTACTTGCCAATGATGTGCATCAGGTGTTCTATGTGAAGGACATGTGTAGCAAACCCAAGAGAAATCCAGAAGAGACATGGGAGCCAAAGTGCCACATAGTTCTTCCAGGTAAAAGAAAAATCGTGGGAGTCGAGGATAAAACAGACCAATCAGATGATTATGATCAGTTTGATGGCATGCCTCCATTCGCAATTGAAGTTGATCCAAGCATCCTGCTATCCAAAGAAGAGGCTCCGTACTTACGCCGCGATCATGATTAAGGAACTTTCGTGAAGAAGAAATTTTACAACGTTGTATTGTAATGCGCTAAATTTACATGACCATTGTGTAGTACTTGATACAATTTTTAATTTAACCTATGTATGATTTCATGTGTTCTTAAATTTGTTAGGTGAAGATTTATTAGATAAACATGAACAATATTAACCACATACATACATGGATTTTTTTGCGCGTTGAAATTATTTAATTGAATAATTTCTTGATCATAGCGATGCAGTAAAATAATTATTTTAGAGGCTAAACGAACTGGTATAGAATTAATGACTAAATCACACTTATTGTCAATATACTCGCTAATTAAATATATTTTTGCATGTACAAAATATGTGTGTACATGAAGTTTTTTATTTTTGCATCCTGAAATGCAGTGAAAACATAAATAAAATTCTTTTCCAAAAAACAGGCGGGAGATGAAAGTGTGGGAAAAGGCCCTTTTATCCCGGGTGCCAATTGAAACTGGGAAAAAGGCTCTCCTTTTATCCCGGTTGACAAATGCAACCGGGATAAAAAGTAGTTTTCGATTCCCGTCGGGGACGTACCCTTTTATCCTGGTTACAGTTAGCAACCGGGATAAAAGGGGGGGGGCCCTTTTATCCCGGTTGGTGTTGGCACCCGGGACAAAAGGGTTGGTTTCGATTCGCGCTGGGGGACGTATCCGTTTATCCCGGTTGCAGTTAGCAACCGGGATAAAAGGGGAGGCCTTTTGTCCCGGTTGGTGTTGGCACCCGAGACAAAAGGGCCTTTAGTCCCGGGTGCCATTACGAACCGGGATAAAAGGCACTGTAGCCTCTTCTACCCTCCATGCCAGTTACACTTAGCCAAATTTTCGCCAAGATCCCGCGCCATCTCGCCTGCTCCGTCGCCGCCCGTCCGCCTCCCTCGCCAGCCGCCGTCGTCGTCGTCCCCCATTGCCCCGACCATCGTCGTCCCGCCGCCCAACCGCCTCGCCCGTGCCCTGACCGCCTCCTCCTCCATCGCCCCGGCCCGCCTCCGATCCTCCTCCGTCGCGCCCCCTCAACCTCGTCGCCGCCGGCCGCCTCCATCGCAGGGCCTCGTCGCCACCTCCATCAACGCCACCTACTCTGTCGCCGCCGCGCCCTCATCCGTCGCGGGGCCTCCTCGTCGCCGCCTCTGTCGCGCGCGCCGCCTCCGTCCCTCGTCGCCGCCGCCTCCGCCCGGCATTGCTTCGCTCCATCCCCGCCTCCGCCGTCCTGCCGCCCTGGCCACCTCGTAGCCCCGGCCACCGTCGACCGCGCGAGGTCCGCCGGCACAGGCGCCGGGAACGAAGGGCTCTTGCTGACGCAAGCCCACCGGCTTGCGTCAGCAAGGGCCTTTTTTATTTTATAGTTAGAAAATGAATAGAAATTAGTAGATTAGTTAGAAAATCAATAGATATTTGTATATTAGTTAGAAAATCAAATTAGTAGAAATTAGTAGTAATTAGTTAGAAATTTAGTAGAAATTCATTCAAATTAGTAGGAATTAGTAGTAATTTGCTAGAAATTCCAATAAATATGTATAAATTAGTAGAAATTTTGTAGAAATTCTTACAAAGTACTACTAATTTGTTGAAATTTGTATAAACATTCCGGACTTTGTGGGATTCATGTTATTGTAAAATTAGTAGGAATTAGTAGTAATTTGCTAGAAATTCCAATAAATATGTATAAATTAGTAGAAATTTGGTAGAAATTCTTACAAAGTACTACTAATTTGTTGAAATTTGTATAAACATTCCGGACTTTGTGGGATTCATGTTATTTTATGATTTCATGTATATACCCTTACGTACATGTAACTAAGGCGATTTCTATGATTCATGACTGTCATGTATGATTCCATGTATGTTTCATTCAGTAGTTGAAATGGCAGACGACGAGACCGCAAGGTATATAATGGAGCAGATGATTGCTGGTGATGGTAGTGGCAACAACCTTCCAATATCATACACCGATGAAGAGGGCACCCAGGCGGACATGTTCGTCACCATGTCTGCCGACGGGAATGAAGAGCATGAGCCCTAGCAACACCTTGCCGTGGCGGAAGGTTCCGGCGAGGTATATATAATTTGTATTGTTTGACGCCACCGTTACTACTACGTACTAATTAACGAATCTTGAACTGTTAGCCCTCTGGATCGACGCAAGGGCAGAAGACCCGAGGTCGTACAAAGGTGATGGAAGGGAGGCTTGTCATCACGGAAGTGACAGAAGAGGGCAGGCCGGTTGCTCCCGAGAAAGTAGCAAAGAAGTACGTGAGTCAGATCGGGGCAATCGTAAGGGACAACATGCCTATCAGCATCAGAGAATGGAAGGGGCAGAAGCACTAATCCGTACGTGCTCCCGGAGACACAAAAGAATATGCTGTGGGAAGATGTCAAGAGACATTTCACATTCCCCGAAAGATATATTGAAAAGGATGTGAAAGCGTGGACGCTGAAGAAGATGGCTACACAATTCCAGACATTCAAGAAGATGTTGGATGCCAACTACATTAAGAAGGCCCGAACTCCAGACTTCAATGTGTGGACAAAGTTGAGGGACCTCTGGGAGGCATTTGTTGAATATAAGAGGAGTGAAGATGGTGTGAAAAAGATCCTGACCAACACTACAAATGCTGGTCAGAAGGGGTACCATCATCATCTAGGGCGAGGTGGTTATGGCACAGCAATTCCCAAATGGAGGAAGATGGAACAAGATCTGATCGAACAGGGAATCGTACCTGCAACTATTGAATGGCGCGAACGATAAAAAAAATTGGTATTACGCTCATGGAGGCTCCCTGAGCCAAGAGGATGGGATGTTGATATTCAATGACACAATACGTGAGAAGGCCGAACGTCTTATGAAGAACATTGAAGATTCTAAGGCTGGGAGGTTGCAGGTGGACCGAGAGAATCATGAGCTCACATTGGCCCTCAGTAATCCCAAGCACCCAGAACGTTGCCGAGGGTTCGGGGTCATTCCGTGGAAGTTTGCTTTCCGAGGCGACAGCGCATCGTACAGAAGCCGCAAGCGAAGAAAGGAACAGATCGAGGAGAGCTGGCAGCAGATGCTAGAATCCAAAGTGCAGGCACAAGAAGAAAGAATGTTCGAGGAAATCAATCGTCGAGTGGCCCACGCAGTTGCGGAGTTGGTCCAATCTGGAGCATTGCCGAATCCAAACTGCGCTAGCCCTTCTCAACGCCTCTTGAGCAGTTGTGCTTCTACAGGGGTCCTCGATGCGCAGACGCCCAGGTTACCCGTGGAGGAGCAACGGTTCCCCGTGGATGCCATCACGCAACGCACCACATGTGAGCTGCATGCACCGGTCGGCAACTTCACTATTAAGGTATACTTATACATAATATTTATGCAATCTTGTCAATTGATCCACGCCTCGTGATCGGAGTTTAATAACTTGTTTACTTCTGCTATATGTACAGGTAGCGTACGAGAGTGCGTTACCAACCCTGGTGGGGTAGAGCAATCATGGCATGGAGATTCCACCTGGTTACGCCAGCGTCCGCGTAGAGCAAATTGTTGATAGCCAATATGAAGGCCTAGAGATCGACCTCCCAGGAGGCGACAGGGATAGGACACTGGCAGAAGCGCTTCATGGGATCATTCTATGGCAAAAACACTACATCATCATTCCCGGCACGGAGCCATCTCCTCAGAGCTCAAGACCGCTCCCCGTAGATCCCCAGCAGCGACCTTCTCCTCATAGCTCGAGATCGTCATCTTCTGCACAACCTGCTCCAGGATCGTCGCTTCCTGCTATATCAAGGTCTCCATCTCCACCACATTCTGGTGGTGGGAGCGACGACGACAATAACAACACCCCTCCCCGATCATCGTCGCCGGGACCAAGAGCAGCCCCGATGAAGGAACCTGCAGCACCACTAAAGAAGTCACAAGCACCGCCTCCCAAGCAAAGACAGAGAAAGAAGAAAACAAAGGAGCCTGAAGTGACTCGTAAGGAACGCTGAGAGGCAATGAGTCATGCAGAACAGTGGGCAGAAATCCAGGCAGAGGCCAGTGCGTGGTTCAAGAAACAAGCCGAAGAAAAAAAAGCAAGGGAGATGGAGCCACCGCCAGTAAATCGAAGAGATTTAAACTTTTTTATCAGGATGGAAGAAGGATCCAAGAAAAGGATACCACTCTTATCAAACTATGAACGGGCTTTAGTAAAGGCTGATGAAAGGGACAAAAAGAAAGGAAAGTCATCTTCCAGTGGTGCTGTCCCTGACCTCGGGCATTTATCAAAAAAAGACGCTCAAAGGGTAGCAGCAATGCCCTTGGATCAACAAGCAGAAGTATTAAAATTCATGCAAGAAACAGGTCTGGGACTTGATGAATGTTTAGGGCAAGTTGAGACGCCAACTGCATCGCTCCCTAAGTTGAGATGGACTTATGAGCTAGGCAAACCTCTAGTAAGGTCTTCGTTGGTACGGAAGCTATCAACAAAGATGTACGAATTCCATCAATGGTACATGATGGTGTCCGCCGACTCGAGGGATATGTTCGGCCTTAAGGTAAAACCGATAGATTTTTACGACGAAGGCGAGAAAGTTCTGTGGCTAGACTTCAAGGATATATACGAAGTGTACCATCATGATGCCCTGGACGTCTCTCTGATCAACACTTGGGTTTTGTAAGTGTCCGTTTATCTCTACATTTAAATTTTGGCTCATATCAGTATTTTTTTTGTGTGCGTCACCATACTAACTTCGTCTTCCATTTTATGTAGGATGTTAATTCAGATGTGCCGACGAGAGGCGTACCTACATATTGGCTTCATGGATCCATCCGTATTTAACCAAAAACAGATACAATTATCGCCAAAAAAAACCTTGGTGGAAGTATACAATTTCCTAGACAAACAAACATTCAAGGATTCCATACAACTTCAAGTAAGTGTGTGTATACCGTCTACTTTCGTTGTCTTTTTCCTTACCTGATTAATGTTAGTTAGCTCTAATATGCATGAACATTTTACGTACGCAGCTTCCACTGGATCCTTATTATAATTGAGCCTGAAAGAAGCCACGTCACTGTCTTTGATTCGTTGAGGAAAGATCCGGTGGAGTACCAAGACATGCAAGACATGCTAGGCTTGTAATAATTCTGGACCTTTATCTCTATGCAAAAGTTTGTTTCCTAAATTTTATCCCTGTTACACTATATCATTCATTATTCTAATCCGCAGCGCGTGGAAACAATTCATAAGGACACACAAAGGTCCATTCAAAGAAAAACTTACATGGAACACAGATTTCCCGGTACGTATGAAGTTTGCACATTTATTACATTGTATAACACGAATATTTCATAACTTATTTTTTTCCGCACTGAAGTGCTTAAGACAGGAACCTGGGAATAATCTATGTGGCTACTACATCTGTGAGCACATGCACAGTTTTATGGGACCCAAGGGACTAAAGATGACGCCGCACAACTTTAAAGTACATAAAATAAAACTATTACTAGTTAATTATTTTCCAGCTCCTTATATTTAATTTTTCGTGTAACATTCAAAAATTTCCAAATTATAGATGTTAAATACTCAACAAGAACTCTTGAAGGAAGAAAGAGTAGTGGCAATATGTGAAGGTCTCATTGGATTCCTAATGGACGAGGTGGTAAATCCAAAAGGAGAATTTTATTACGATGGACGACAATTAGACGCTCTGAGCAACACCTCGACGGGAAGATTGTAGATATATAGTTTGATTTATTTGTATATATAATACGCGCTAATTAAGATCGATTTGTACTAGTTGAATTGTGTATATGAATTGTGTATATATATAGTAATTGTATAATTACAAATTTCATTCGTTTAAATACTAGTTGATTTCATTATAAAAAAAATCTCAACTACTAAAGGTTAACAAAAGGGCCGCGGTACTACGTACGTGATGCATGAAAATTTCAGGTGCCATGCAGGGCGCCATTTAGTCCCGGTTGGGAAATCCAACCGGGACTAAAGGGTAACCCTTTACTCCCGGTTGGGAAACCCAACTGGGACTAAAGGGGCACTCTTTACTCCCGGTTGCTTTTACCAACCGGGAGTAAAGGGCCTGTCCCACGCCTGGCGTGTCACCCAACCGTGCCTGGCGTGTCACCAACCGGGACTAAAGGGTGACCTTTACTCCCGGTTGAAAGACCTGGGACTAAAGACCCCCCCCCCTTTTGTCCCGGTTGTTTTATCCCGGATGGATTTTCGGGAGATATGCACCCTACCAACCGGGATTAAAGGTCAGTTCTCTACTAGTGACCAAAGACAAAGGAAGGTAGGATCATCATATGGTCTTAGTCATCAAATTGCCCTTCTGGTTGATGGACTATGCCTAGAGAAAAGGAAATTGACCTTGATATAAAATCACACAAACATATACATGGGTAAGAGATAAATCTGATTCATAGAGATTGGTTGATACACGTCAGTACAATTAGGCGCCGCACCCCCTCCGTACTGACTTCTACGTGCGACCCGATGTTCGTGCTAGCAGCTATCGTAGTCCCTGTCGGAGCTCCGCCGCGCCGAAGCTGAGCCAGCCTGCAGCAAGCTCACCGCCTGAAGCCGTTCGGCAGCCAAACTCGTCACTGCTCCAAGCCTTGTCACTGTCAGAAACTACCGCTCGTAGTTATTTACACACTTTTAACCATGTTTATCTTCAATATTGTTATACATATGATATCATAATTATTGATCATACTTAATAATCGGGTCATTTTCACAGATACATTGTATTTTGAAGGATATTCTGTTTTTGTAGGAAATTGGATTTAATTGGAGCATATTTGGATGAGGCTCATGACAAGCAACAACCTAGAGAAAGACGAAGGCCAGAGACCCCAAAAAGGGCCTAAGCCGATCGGCCCATGGGGGCCAAGCCGATCGGCCTAGGGTCCCATGGAGCCCATTGATGCTCATCTTTGGCGAGGACTCCTCCAAGAAGACTTAGGGCTAAGTTTCACAAGATATGACAAGTTCACTTTAGGATCAATGATGGAAGCAAGCAGGATTTTAGAAAGATATCACTACTAGAGAAACAACATTTCGTCACATGCCTTTGTACCGATCACTTTTTGACCTGGTACTGATGCTAACATTTGTACCGGGTCTAAATTTGGAGGTCCCCGAAGGACCTTTAGTATCGGGTTCTAACACCACCCGGTACTAAAAGGAACCTTTTAGTACCGGGTGGTGTTATAACCCGGCTCTAAAAGTCCTCATGGCTTTAGTACCAGGTCATAGTACCACCCGGTACTAAAAGGTGTCTTTTAGTCCCGGGTGGTATTATGACCCGGTACTAAAAGCTTCTCCACGGGTTACTTCAAAAAGAAAGCATATCCAACTCCATCACATGTGATGTGTAGGTGAGATGGTAAGAAGGTCTTGCACGAGGCTGGAGGTCGTGGGTTCGAATCCCACGGGCTGCGCATGGGGCATATTATTATGTGTGAAAATCGTGTGACTTGTGATGCACATGTGTGGGGGCCTCCTGTGTGTTCATCAATATTTTTTCTTTATTTTTTGGGTGAAACTTATTTTTACTTGCATGTGGGCCTGGCACGTCGATAGCCTCAGAGAAGACTTGGCGACGAAGTTGGATACGAGGAGGTAAAAGGAAGGGCTAGGCCGAAAGGCCTGGACCCCCCAAGCTGATCGGCGTGGGCCTTTCCCTCACCCAATTGACTTGCCCTTTGGATGACAACCTCCCCAAACTACAAATACCCCGATATTTCATCAAGCATGCAGATTGGATTAAAGATTCCAAGTAGAAGGAGCCAAGGAACTCAAGCGACAACCATCTACAAAGAGTTGAGGGCCGTGCAGTTGTCTGGAGGTTGGCTTAGGCTAGGTTCCGGCCGGCGTGATCACCCTGCGAGGAAGATCCATGCTAGAGTTCTGGAGCTAGGATTCACAAGTCACGGGTATGGCCTCAGTGGAAATCTTGTGAAAAATAATCATTCATGGTGAAGTAATAGATTGGTTCTGATTCAACAGTGATCTATATGTCTCCTTTTATGATTTCTCTTGTTTGAGTTTGCATAGGGTGTTCTTGTAGTCATGATGACTAGAATTACATGCCTGATCTATCATAACAGCTAGCTAGACATGTGCTTTGTGTTCATTCCCTTAGACTGCTTGCGCTAATAGGCAGGATCCTGACAGTTTCTGATGCTGTGTAAGGTGGGAGTTTTTGGGAGTCTGACTGTAGGTGGTGGTTTAAAGATGCTTTGAATGAGAACCATGTGTTTGCTTACCATCTAGCTAGAACTATAACATATGCATAGTCTAGGCTTTGCTCTAGATGAGTTACCTCGTATTCATATATGTTCATACTTCTTATCTATCCATATCTATTCACAATCACTTTGCAAGTCGAATCATGTTTCCTGATGCTTAATTAGTCTAGATCGTGTGACCCTGTTTCCACGGATTGATAAACCTTGAGGGAATACTCTAAGGGAAAAGCTACAACTAATCCGTGCGCTTGCGATTCAAACTGGCATGCTAACTATCATCAACAATCTTTTCTAGCATCGTTGCTGGGGAAACAAGTGATCAAGTTTTAGATTAACTTTTGTATCTGTAAATATTTTCTTGTTCATAATTTTTCTATGAATATTTTTCTTATATATTCTTGATTTTGTATAGTTCTCCTATATGTTTTTCTAACCCTAATATGAGATGGACTTGTGCCTCTCAAAAAAACATAAATATTTTCTTTTCTTTTTGTGCATGAAAAAAAATAAAATATGTAGGCAAAATCAAGCGAGCAGCTGCAACAGGAATATCAATAGTGAAGGACGAAGAACCACCACTCAACACTCCATCAAACAAGTTCAGCCGGACCTCGATAACAAGTAGCAATGGGAGAACAGCCCGAATGCAAGCTTAGCGAGATTTGGACACCGAACATCGACGATCTGCCGATCCCGAACATAGCTAAAGTTGAAGACCCATTCGAGATCAATACTTCAATCATTGAGATGGTGCAGCACAACCCATTCACTAGTAAGGAGGATGCCAATCTCCATTTATAGTCCTTCCTACATATATATGCAACACCTTCAGTTGAACAGCATCGATGACAATAAGCTATGTGCAAGACTTTTCCCGTACTCTCTGTTGGACAAGGCACTTCAATGGTTTTACACTCTGCAAGCATCGACGGTCGAGAATTGGGAGAGCCTGGTGCAAGAATTTTTTGAGAATCGAAGATCAACTCTTTAGTGGTGTTGGAAGCGACCATGTCAAGAAAAGAGGGAAGATTGGAGAACAAGATTAGAAGCACCATGACATTACCAATCTTCTCGAGTGAGATGCTCATGAGCTTCTAATTGAGTGATGCATCCAAGGAAGAACACTGCTTAGATCGTTGAAATACAATCATGAGCTGGAAATTAAACGCAGTTCCAGAGCTGCGTGCGCAGGGGCGGGGGCAGCGGGGGACAGCGTGGGTCCAGCTTGGGCAAATGTCGATGCGCGACGTGGTGGAGCTAAAATGCATGGAAAATCGAAGCAAAAAAAACTTAAGTGGTGTCGAACCCACGACCTTAAGTAAAACTCATACCACTGAGCTATAGGCTTGTTTAGTTGTTCTAGAGCAAAGTTTTTGCTATAAATGCTATTTATGACCAGCATGACTTTAAATAACCAACAACTGAATGGTTTGTCTTTTCTTTTTAATCTAGAATTGAAACTTGTAGCTGGTATTTCTCCCTCGTAAGAGCTCCAAATTTGATGGATCCTTTTTCTAAATTTTTCTAAAATCACGCTCTTTCATTTAGTGGCATTTGTTTATATTTTAACTGCTATTTTTGGATTGTTTTCATATAGCTTATGTTTCTTCCACCCCAAGTAGGATATTGAAAAACATTTTTTGTATATAAATTGCTAATTTAACCTCACATTTTCTATTGTTAAGGTAAACATAAGATTGTATTAAAATTTGAGGTGGATACGAGTTTGGAAAATGTTATGTGGTATTCAAACTTCAATGTTTGACTTGAACTATATGAAACTATATAAGAGATGTATCCATTTATGAACCATGTATAGTCCCACTTTATTAAAATCATTTGAAACTTTTATGGAAAGCTTATGGACCTAAAATATGTTTCCATGTCACTTTGTAGAATTTCTGACCAAATTCAGATATTATTATAATTATTTTGTGGTAATTTGGAGATATAGGTTTGAATTATCCCTAGCAAATAATTTAATTCTTCATCTATCTTTGGTACATGGGCAATAATGGGATATATGAGCCTAAATATGTTTTTATGTATTTTTTCGATCTTATTAGAGGAACACTTAGTTCAATTTTGAATCGATTTTGATAACCAGTTAGAAATTCATTTAAACTATAGAAAATAGTAAATCAGTTCTATAATTTTTGAAACTTCTATTCAACAACATGCATAAAATACTTTGGGTATGAGATAATTTGTTTTGCATGCTACTTCACAAAGTGTGCTTTTATTAGTTGAAAATTTAAAAAATACTAATAGTTGTTAAATGGGCTCAAAAACCTGGGCGTGGGTATGGCCTGCTAAGGCCGACTGTTCCTGGCTGTCCATATATCTGATCCGTTGGTTCAGATCGAACTCCGAAGCTCTCGCCGCACTTCGTGCGCCCATATATCTGTCCCCTCACTTCGTGCGCCCCTCTCGCCGCCATCCGGATCCATGATGTCGTCCATGCTCCTGCGTGCGTCCCGTGTCGCGGCTCGCGCCGCTTGCTCAGCTGTGTCTGCTGCATCTCGCCGTGCAGCTGGGGCGGGTTCAGCCGGTGCGGGCGCCCAAGATCTGCTTCTGCGCAGATTCCCCCCCCCCCCCCCCCCAGCTCGGCGGCCGCTCCGACTTTTGTAGCAGCTTGGGGGTCAACTTCCTCATGACTGGGAGAGGCGGTGCAGCCAAAGACTCCGCCGATGCAGCTGTCGATGGATCGGGCCGATTCCGTGCTGGCGCGCTCTCGGCGGTATGTTTTCTTTATGATTTTCTTCGGTGCTTGCTTTAATCGGCCCGGTATGTCAGTCAACGGAAGGGGAGATGATAGCTGATAAGGGAAACTTCCGTGTACGGATAACGGGCCCTCTATCGACC
>NC_028457.1:27515580-27541891 GCF_000263155.2 Setaria italica
GATGCAGCGTTGCTTTGACGTTTTTCTGTGTTACATAATTGCCATCCAGATGTTAACATAATTTATGTGTCTATCTACCCGTTCCGTTTTCTGTGTATGCTGTTACATGTTCTCTAATCTTTTGACGTTCTCTATTTCATAAAATGATAATCTTATTTTTGTGCTTTATCCACCCCCAACCCGCTAAGCACATCATATGCCTTGCTCGTCCAGCATCAATCTATTCGATAAATAGCTCTGCAGGTGTGCGACAGTGCGAGGTCAGGATTGTTCAGGGCAGGGAATTTGGTGATAAATAAGATTGGAAAATTCAATCAGAAAACGCCACGTCGACCAGCAAACTTAGCTGCACTGAACATTGACATCACTTTGTACATTTGCTCGGCAATGCCTACAGTGGATTTTCCTTCTGGCTGCTGCAGACCAGATGCACCAAAGCGAGAATTCGAGTAAAATATATTGCATTGTACAACAGGCTCTGTGACTTCTCAATGACTTGTGTTAATGAATTATAAATCTTCTGTTTATTAAAAAAAAGACTAGTAAAGTGCACGTGCGTTTTTTTTAAAAAAAAACTTAAAAGCCAATGTCATGCAGGCTAAGGATTCTACTTGTACAAAGTGATTATGCAAGGCAGGTTGAAATCGTATTCTAGAGCACTTGGCCATCCTATCTGAATATCACAACAGCTTCCCGCTAACATCAGTAGGGTAGAAGGATGTGCGCAATAAATTTTTCTCACCTAAAATCACATTGCAATTTCTTCTTGCTATGGTTATGAATTTTCAATTCTGATAGCGACCCCGTCTTTGCACATTACAGTCACGACTAACGCTGGCAGCAACTGTTTCAACAAGCAAAAACGGATTTGCCTGGTGAGCTCTTATCTCCTATATTGATTTAGCAAACTGCACTCGCCATCAGAATCTTTTGTAGCACGATATATACCAAGCGATCAGAGGACTTAACATTCCAAGGCAATATGCATGATATACACTCGTATTGCCATGTTATAGACTTATGTTTATCGACAGGTTACCCATGCCCAGACAGCCATCTTTTGCTTGCTAGCTAGCCCGGATTTTCTCATCGATAAATGTACGAATACCGATCGGGAAGCACAGGCGCCTCACTTGAGACACAAAACTTGGCAGCCGAGTCGTGTCGTGTCATTTAAACGAGCTACAAGTAATTTTCAATTAATGTCCTTGGAAATGCTCGATAGCATTGATACTGAAATGGAGAATCTGACAGCCGGGTCTTCTATGTTGTGTGTTCCTTTTTACATTCTAGAGTAGCCCTCATATTGCTCCATGAATGAGTCATTGAAATTCTTGAAGCTCAACATCATGCGTGCTCGCAAAGACTCGGGGATGGACTTTCTTCAAGATCATCTGGAGCCACATCAAACGTCAGGAACGTAAGATAACAGAGAAAAATGTCCGACATATGTTTATTTTTCCATATTGAGGCCACACGAGGAATGTAAATGCATGTCATTCAAAATAGAGTACCAGCTTAAAGAAGAACAAAAGAATAAAGAATCAAACAATGAGGGCTGTTTCACTAACAAAAATTTGCCCAGGAACATTCAGGCTCAGTGCTATTGAAGCAATCTTGTTGATCTCGTCCAGTATCTGCAAGTTCAAATCAGAAGCGCGGTTAGCATCAGACTGTTGGCCATTATATTTTTAGGAAATGAACTTTGAAGTGCCTTTTTGTAAGATAGAATCTGTCAAATTTTAAAGGTTGAAGACTGATCTATAGTTTAGACGGGACAAAGAAGTAAAAGGGTTATATTGGTGCAAAAGATTTTTAGTACCAGGCGGTCCTGCTTGCTACACACCTTGTCGCGCGGCCTGTCCCGTCTGCTGCACCTCCATCGTGTGATCCCCCACCTGCACCACTGCATCGCTAGCATTGCAACACCATCAGCTGCCACCGCATCCCACCCGATCAGGGGCGAAGCCAGACTGAAAGGCCACTGGGGTCAGCTATTTTAAATGACGGGGTCGAACATACTTAAATTAGTGATGAACAGTGATTTTAGTTAAGGAATTTAGAACTCCATCGGGTCAGCTGACCCTGGTAAGAAGGGCCAGCTCCGCCCCTACACCCGATCGAGGCATGTCTTGTAGACCATGAAGGGGAGGGTACGTTCCTAGGAAGGATTTTTCAAGAGCGTCAATTTTGCATACCATCACTGCATACAAAATAAATAAAAATTGAGAAAGAAACATAAATTATGCCTGGAAAGTCAAACCATAGTTGCATACCATCTGGAAAGATTTTTCAAGAGTGTCTGTTTCACACAATCACCCTTAGCCAGCACAGTTAAGCGAGGTTGGGAGACCGTGGACGAGTCGGCGGTGGAGGGGGCCATCAATTGCTGGTGGAGTAGATATACAATCCATGTACTTAAAATCTTACCCGCAAGAATATTCCTTATAAAAAAACTACAAATATTAGCACAAAAATAATATAAAATTACATAGGTTGCTTTCCTGCATATCTAAAAAAATGCAAATAGAAGTTTCACCTACATAGGTTGTTCGTCAATTTAGAGCAACCAAAGATAGATCTTGGGACAATCCATTTATGATACATGAGTTTCATTCTTATCTGCTTATGACAAAAAAGAATCACTTTAGATAAACTTTTGTATCCAAGAATAAATAACTTTATGCAATCATGCCACACGACAAGTGTTCCAGTTTACCATAAACTCATGAAATTAATGTCATATGAAATTGCATATTCATGTATTCCTGTGAATTTAAGTATAAAGTAATCAGGCATAATTAGAGATCGTCTATTAAGGTTACACAAATGCTGATCAAATAAGATGGCATTTGACCTTCTAATTCTCTGGCTGGATAGTGGTAAACTGGATTTGAAGCCCAAGTAGTAGCAAAGCAGCAACAGACGTGCGTGTGAGCATCTCCATTGGCAGCTGTGGTATTCCAGAGCCGCAATGGATATGATCCCTGTCACAGTGGTTAAGGTGCCCATGATATTGGTACGCATAAACCTGCAGATGTAGAGTAACACATTCTCCGATAAGCTTTCGTGGCAATGCATATATCAACACGCAGATGCAAAGCACGACTTAATACACCAGTGGTACAATTCATCAAAAAGGCTGCGGGCAAAGGACAAGAATCAGTTAGAGTAGAGCACCCAACCTTCCAAGCAAGAATCACAGCTGGCGTAGGGCAGCCCAGATGGTGTTATCGAAGTAGCCATCTGGCCGCATCCGGCCGGCCAGCTCTGCACCACGACGGCATGGGGTAGCTTAACTACCAGTACGCCTACGATGGAGAGGGAGGCGGGCGGCGAGAATGAGACGAGGAATCGAGGATGAGGGACTTGCCCACTACCAGAAAAATGATCTCTCGTCCCTAACCGGTCACTTTTGGATCCGGTAGTAATGTTAGCATTAGTACCGGATCCAAATTTGGAAACCTCCGGAGGTCCTCTAGTACCGGATAGGGGCTCCATCCGGTACTAGACATCTAGTACCGGTTGGAGCCTCCACTCGGTACTGAGCCCCTATCCGGTACTAGAGGGCCTCCCGTCCACCCACCCCGCAACACTTAGATATTTTCATCCGGTCAGCGTGCTCCACGCCCCAGCCCCTCCCTTATCTCCTCATCCGCTCCGCCTCCCTCATCCGTCCGTCTCCTCTCCCGTCTCTCTCTTCTCTCTCTCCTCTCTCTTCCTCTGCGGGCCGTTGACAAAGCAGAAGCGGCTCCCCTTCCTCGCCAAGCGAGCTTCCGAGCCAAGGAGTGGCTCAAGCTCATGCACGGTGACCTCTGCGGGCCGGTGACGTTAGCTACACCAGGAGGACGGCGCTACTTCCTACTACTTGTCAACGATGTCTCCCAGTACATGTGGGCAGTCCTCCTCGACACCAAGGAAGCTGCGGCGGATGCCATCAAGCGCCTTTAGGTGGCTACGGAGGGCGAGTGTGGCCGCAATCTTCGCATGGTGCGCACCGACAACGGCAGCGAGTTCACGACGGCTGAGTTCGCGTCGTACTACGCCGACGAGGGGATCCAGCGCCACTACTCCGCGCCATACACTCCTCAGCAGAATGGTGTCGTCGAGCGGCGCAACCAGACAGTGGTGGCTATGGTTCGGGCCCTCCTCAAGTAGAGGGATGCCGGCCATCTTCTGGGGAGAGGCGGTGATGACGGCCATCCACATCCTCAACCGCTCGCCTACCAAGGCGCTCGATGGCATGATGCCATACGAGGCTTGGCATGGGCGCAAGTCTGCAGTTGGTCACCTCCACGTCTTCGGCTGCCTCATCTACGTCAAGGAGCTGAACCACGTTAGCAAGCTCGACAATCGGAGCACCCTAGGGGTGTTCATTGGCTACACTGAGGGAGTGAAGGCCTACCGCATCCTCGACCCGGAGACACAGCGTGTGCGCACAGCGGGCGACGTTGTGTTCGACGAAGGGCGAGGCTAGGCGTGGGGGAAGATCGCGGACAACAGCTCAACTCCGACGTACAACGACTTCACCGTCGACTTAGTCCACTTCGAGGGAGCTAGGGGAGTGGGCAGCTCTTCTTCGCCGAGCGTGCCTACGCCAGGCCCCAGATCTCCATTGACTCCGACGAGTACTACTCCGGCTGCTGCAAGTTCTCCACCGACTCCAACGAGTACTACTTCGGCTGCTGCGAGTTCTCCACCACAGCCGGCCACACCACACACTCCAGCGCCGACGGCCACTCCTCCAAGCACTGTTGCTTCGACACCAGCTCACGACAAGCCCCGCTCGATGGAGTTTGCTGCACCGCTCTTCGGTGACGAGGACCGCGTCAACGCATACCACGACGGCGAGCCTCTGCGGTACCGCACCGTGGAGGACATCCTCAGCGACCAGCCGATGCCGAGACTTGCACAGCACGACCTGGAGGCGGAGTTGTACCTCGCATACGACGACGGCGAGCCTCACTCCTCCGCTGAGGCTAAGGGACACGTAGCATGGCACGCCGCGATGAAGCTGGAGATGGAAGCTGTCGAAAAGAACCGGACTTGGGAGCTGGCTGATCTTCCTCCCGGTCACCGCGCAATCACCTTTAAGTGGGTGTACAAGCTGAAGAAAGATGAAGCCAGTGCCCTCATTAAGCACAAGGCTCGCTTGGTGGCACGCGGGTTCGTGCAGCAGGAGGGAGTCGACTTCGACAATGCTTTCGCTCTTGTTGCACGGATGGAGTCCGTGCGTCTCCTCTCGCTGGCAGCTCAGGAGGGCTAGCTCGTCCACCACATGGACTTCAAGTCAGTGTTTCTCAACATAGATTTGAAGGAGGAGGTCTACGTCCACCAGCCGTCGGGATTCGTCATCCCCGTCAAGGAGGACAAGGTGCTACACCGGCACCGCGAGCTTGGAATGCCAAGCTGGATTCCACTCTGAAGGCTACTGGCTTCGAGCAAAGCCCACACGAGGCAGCCGTCTACCGGCAGGGCAACGGAAGCAATGCCTTGCTGGTGGGCGTCTACGTCAACGACTTGGTGATCACAGGCACCAAGGACAAGGAGGTGGAAGCGTTCAAGGAGGAGATGAAGGCCGCCTTCCAAATGAGCGACTTGGGGCCTCTCTCCTATCTAGGGATCGAGGTGCACCAAGACGACCCCGGCATCACACTTCAACAAACCGCCTACGCCAAGCGCATCGTTGAGCTGGGTGGGCTCACTGACTGCAACTCAGCTCTTACCCCGATGGAGGAGAGGCTGAAGTTGAGCCGCGACAGCACGGCTGAGGAGGTGGATGCTACACAGTTTAGGCGCCTTGTGGGGAGCCTTCGCTACCTCGCCCACACACGGCCGGACTTGGCGTTCTCCGTCGGCTACGTCAATCGGTTCATGCAGCGACCGACGAGAAAGCACCAGCAAGCTGTTAAGATGATCCTCTGCTACGTCACGAGGACTCTCGACTACGGCCTCCACTACCCGAGGTGTCCCGGGGCGACCACGCTGACAACATTGACACCAGCAAGAGCATGAGCAGGATGCTCTTCTTCCTCAGCAAGAGCCTCGTCCACCGGTCGGTCAAGCAGCAGGTCGTGGCCCTGTCCAGCTATGAGGCCGAGTACATCACCACGTCTTCTGCTTCGACTCAAGCTCTCTGACTCGCTCAGCTGCTCGGTGATCTTCTTGGCAAGGATGCTGAAGCAGTGGAGCTCAGGATGGACAGCAAGTCTACTCTGGTTCTAGCGAAGAATCCTGTCTTCCACGAGTGAAGCAAACACATCAGGGTCAAGTACCATTTCATCAGGGGCTGCCTGGAGGAAGGGAACGCGGAGGCCAACTACATCAACACCAAGGACCAACTCGTTGACCTTCTGACCAAGTCTCTTGAAAGGAACAAGTTCCAGGAACTTTTCTCTAGGGTTGGGATGGTTCAGCTGCCACTCAAGACACTCAAGACTTAGGGGGAGAATGTTAGAATAAGTCTTTGTGTTATTGAGTGTGCCTATCTATATATGTATTAGGTTTATTTCCTATTTTACCCTTTGCTTAGCCACCAAGCTACCTACTCTTGGTTGGCCTGTATATGTACTCAAAACTGCCTTTGTGGCTTGTGGTGAATGAGAAAGATCCCTTTGGGCCAACAAGATTCACTTATATCTACTCTGCCACTTGTGCAAGAAATCTCTTAATTATAGTCGGAAAAGTATTACCAATTTGAGGACATGATAATATGGGCGTTTTGCCATTTTGGGAACTGGGTAGCTTATGGTGAAGCGGCCAATTAAGCAATGAACTGGCCTCACCATAGATGCAGGTGAGGGTTGCGGTCTTAAGCTTGTAATTTAATACATCTGCATGTTTGTTTAAGGAAAATATTTTTTTTATTACCGAACTCAGTTACGTCCTATAGTAAAAGGGGTAACAGGACATTAAGAGCCAATTGCATGGAGGAGATATTAACATGAATGTAGAGCTGTCTAACCATGGTTGCTGCCTAGAAAACAACATAAACATTGCAAGGATGGTAGAAGCTTCCACTCAAATTTAGATGTTAGAAGCTCATTCATTTTACTGACACCCTTTTCATCTTGTTCTGCCTTATGTTGATGCACTGACAGTATGCGAAAATAGGCATGAGACCAACATTGCAGATATAAATAAGGTAGGAAATTTTTAACTATTTCTTTACCTTGCTGCACATGGTGCCATTTTCCTTAGCAGCTACCAGGCAACATAGGTACCTGTAGTCCGGTAGTGCAGCACAGTGCACAGGAAATGTGATTAGAACAAAGGTATGGAGAAGTCTACATCAACAAAATTGTGAGACATATATAGGAAATGTGGTCAGAACAAAATTCAGTCGAAGATAACAAGAGGAAACAAGACAAAAACTCACCAAAATTATGGACTTTATCCAAAACAACAAATTATCTTGTAACAGCGGCCATCGATCGCCCCCAAAGGCCTATACTGGAAACTTGCTTATTGACCTGTAGACATGACACCGCACATTTGAGGTCCTCTTTCTAAAAGTAAATTGTTGTGGACTTCAGAAGTGTGTGATCACCCAAAATATAAATGTAGAATAAGTAAAGAACAACATTGATAGTGATTATATACCTCGTGGCAACCAAGGCTGACATAATCTCCACCTGACAGAGCTGACCCAGAAAAGTCATGTGTGAAAACAGTTATATTTGAAGAAAGCAGTATTACAGCGGCTTCATTTGCATCTGCTCAGCATCCACTGCATTGAGTCAAAGGAAAGCCTGTTTAATATTCCAAAAAATACATTGACCGCTTGAGGTGCTGTGTGATGTACATAAAGAGGAGCTGAAAATTGTAACTTGTGCTACCAACTCAATAGATGATTTTCCAAAAGCTTAGAAATGTGTATCAATATAAAGCAACTTGCACAAAAATCAGAATGTTAAAAGAAGGAATCACCCAATGAATGATCAGACATATGGAACGTGGAGCAGACATGTTGAGTATCTATTTCCGTGGCAGTAGACCACACATGGGAGAGCAGTATTCTCTGGGGTAAAAGCAGGAACATAGTGACTGCATTTTAAGATATAGCCTCTTGCATTTGTAAGCTGCCAGATGCAAGTATAACACTAAGGTTATAAACAAAGAAGCTTATAGTTGCCATCAAACTTCTCTTCAGCAAATAAAAGACAGAAAAAACCTTGCTAATTGATCCCAGCACTTGCCTCCAAGTCTAGTCGTTTGTATTTCCGTCCTGCGAGGATAAACTCTGTGTCCCATAGATACTGATCTAGATCACATTCTGACCTGCAAATTAGAATCCATTCAATCCCAATACACCAGATACATTGATGAATCCTTAACTTGTGCAATGAATTTAACTTTTTTTTAGGTCAATGAATTTCACGTTTTGATGGACTCCAATCATTATTGTATTTTGAAAAGACTAGGTACAAAAAAATACCAATGAGTATGCTAAAGGTGCAAAGCCATCGATCAGCTAATTTTATTATTACATCAAACTAATATTTGCAACCAAAACTATATAAGGCACTGGCAGCCTATTAGGATATCTTCCATGAGATTCTCAGCTTCGAAATGTGAGGAACAAAAAAGCATGCCATGTTCCAATTAATGCTGCAGAAAAATCATACACATACATCCTAAATGAAGCTACACTTTACAGCTGTGTTCCAAAAAGGTTACAACAAAAGAAAAAAGAGCAGCAGCAAGCAATAGCAGCCAAAAATTCACACATGATCCCTCAGCGAGGATATCAAATTTGTAACTCGAGCAGAAGATAACATTAACAGGGCAGGTAAACTTTATTCTTTTACGCATACACTAACACGAAAAGTGACTCTTGACAGCTATTAGCATCATACGGAATGCTCATGCAAGATCAGCTACACATAACATGCTAAATAGAAGACCCCAATGAATATTGCAACCGTATCTAACCCTTGCTTTAATAGCACATGGTACAGATTTGCATTAACATAACAAAGAACCCATGCAGACCTGCAGAAACCAGTAAGTAACTATCCTCAATCGCACGATCTCATCCTCCATTGGAATTAGGGATCGTACATTTACAGGTATCGTTTCGGCGAAGAAACCCAAAGCGAAGACGTGATTTCCTCTCGTCAAGCGAAGCCTCCAGAATCAAGAAAACATAGGTATTTTGAAATTAGCAGTGTTCTGAATCCCGGGTCCATACAAAATTACGAAAGAGCATAATTCATTTTGTTTTCAGTAAACAATGGAAACAATTGAACAGTACCATCATTATTTTGACCCTTTGCAAAAGATTAGGCAGCATGTTCATTTAAACCAATATCATTCTACATTTAATTTTCTTTTGTGGATAGGGGAGTCATGAATCTATATATATGTAGGTGAAAGGAAAATAGGATTTAGAATGTAATCAGTTTTGAACCTGAACCTGCAGAAGCTTATCGACTGAAGATTGAAGCTTTGAATAAAAATCATCTAATTTCTGCCCTCGAATCATAGCCCTGATGATTGAAGCTTCATATAAAAAAACATCCCATTAGTGCCTTGGTTTGGATTTCAGCTTTACCGCACTATTAAGTATTAATTCAGAAGAAACAGTATTACCACACCTGGATGAACTTGATGCCCCCTTTCTTCTTCATCTTCTTTCTCTGTTTTACTTCCTAATCGGTGTTGGTTTGACCTTCGCAGTGCCGTCTATTTGTCCATCCCATTAGTTGGCCGGTCCGCGGCCGGCGGGCGGCGTACAGCGGTGGCCGAGGCACGGCCGGCGGGCGGGGCACAAACGGTCAGGATGTGCTGTGGCCTTCAGATCCTGTGGCAGGAGAGAAGGGGAAGGAAAGGGAGATGGAAAGGGAGGAGGGACAATTCCCCTTTGTAAAGGGGAGAGGGAGGGGGCTAAGAGCAATTCCAATAGATTGAACTTCCCCTTTCCCCTTTCTCACCTTACAGGAATTCCCTTTCACAATTTCATCAAATTGGGAAGAGGTGCTGCAGCATATCCCCTTCTCCCTTTCTTCTCCCTGGACATATGGGACCCACCTGTCAATGGGTCAAGCCTTTCTTCCTCCTCTTCATCATTTTCTTCTCTGTTCAGGCCGGGCCGGGAGCTTGCCTGCACGGCCGGGAGGGGCGGCGGCGCACGGTCGGGAGGGGCAGCGAGCGCGCGCATGGCGGCGGCTGGCGGCGGTGACAGGCCATGAGGGTGGCGAACTTACCCCGAGCTCGGAGGGGCGGCGACGCTGTAGGGCTGGGAGGGGCGGCGACGGCCGACGGCCGGCGGCGGTTCTGTGCCGGGACGGGCGCACGAGCGTGCCCCAGCGCGGAGGGCCAACGACGCGGAAGGCCAGGCCGCGCGTGGACGGGAAACAGCGGTGGCCTGGGCAAGCTGGCGGCGGGTGAGCGGCGCATGAGCAGCGGGCGGCGCACGGCACGCGACGCGCGGGAGGAGACCGGTCCGCGGCCTGTGGGTGGCGTACGGCGGTGGCCGAGGCACGGCCGGCGGGCGGGGCACAAACGGTCAGGATGTGATGTGGCCTTCGGATCATGTGGAAGGAGAGAAGGGGAAGGAAAGGGAGATGAAAAGGGAGGACAATTACTCTGTTTGTTCGAGCTTCTGCTTTTGGGCTTTTAGATGGAAAGTTAGTTTTTGATTTTTTGATTGCTGATCTTTTATTATTAACTTTTGTAATAAATTTTTATCTTCTCAGCACATCAAAAGCTAGAAAAAGCTCCTTTCCGTTCCTCAAGCTTTCTAGCTTTTCGAAAGCCAGCCCAACAGCTCGACTGTTTATTTCAGTTTTCCAGCTTCTGGCTGTCAGAAGCTAAAAAAGCTAGCCCGAGAAGCTGAAACAAACGGGGCCTTTGTAAAGGGGAGAGGGAGGGGGATAAAAGCAACTCCAACAGATTGAACTTCCCCTTTCTCACCTTATAGGGGAATTCCTGTTGGGGAATTGGGTCAGGACTCCGCTTCGGAGAGGGTCCCTGTTCCGGAAGGCCCCTAAGAAGCTCCTTCGGAACCGGGGCCAGGAGCGCCCCCAGAGAAGACAACCCTAAGTCTTCGGGCTGTAAGGGCAGGAAGATCCGATGGATCCTCGGGGAGTCGGAGAACCCCCGGAGTGGTGGAGAGTCCCCGAAACCCTAAAACCCCCTGTGCCTCGGGGGGTAAAGCTGACCACAAGAAATAACTACCTAGAGCCGAAGGATGTCCCCGGAAGATGGACTAAGGAACCCTCGGATTGGAAGCTCCCCGGGACCCCAAGAAGGGAGGGAGTTCCAGAAGAAGCATGCCAGGGCCTGGCAAGGGGGCCCGATGGCGCCATGCCACGAGACATACATCAGCCCCCGCCAGGTGTGCCCTAGGTATGGAGAATTTTCGTAACGGACCGCCAGGTGTGCCCCAAGTATGGAGGCTCCCCGTACTGGCCCGCCAGGTGTGCCCTAGGTACAGAGGTTATCCGTACCACGGAAAAGAGGAGGAAAACACCAAGGAGCCCTCCAAGGGAGCGCCACCAGCCGGGAAACCCGTACCGGGGGCAGAAGGGTCTTTGGCATAAAAGGACATAGCCCCTCGAGCCTATAAAAGGACGAGCCCTAGGAGCAGTTAGAACACAACATTCTAGCCACTCAATCCCCTAGAAGTTCTTTGGATAGGAGTCTTGTCTTAGAGCCATCCTCTACTGTTTGTGCCTTAGGTAACCACTAACAGTTGGCGCCGTCCGTGGGGACCGAAAGAGTGACTGAGAAGCCACATGGCTCCGCAGCGACGGAAGACCAAGGGAGCCACGGAGCTTCCAGCAGATCCCCCGATCCCCAACCCGGAGGATCCACCCAACGCCGCAATCCCGGAGGTCAAGGAGCCGGCCGGAGGTCTTCTGGAGCGGATCGACCTCGGGACGAAAGAAGACCTGGTAGCTATCAGCGAAGAAGACCCGGATGTTGAGGAAGAAATCCCGGGGGAGGAGGAGGACACTCGAAATGTCTCTTGATTGGATGCCACGGAGTCCAGGGAGGAGCAGCGGGCCCAGGAAGCGGAGGCCGAAGCGGAAGACCTGCAGGCCTAGTTGGAGCAGGCCCGGAGAGAAAGTGAGCAAAGGGAGACCGCCAGCCGGGAGGCCATCCACAGAGAAGCCCAAGCAAGGGAGGAGGAATACCTGCGCTAGAGGACGGACGCCATGAGGCGCACCCGAGAGCTCCGAAAGGAACTGGAATCCCTCCAGACATCCAAGAATCATCGGGATTTGTCTGGGATGGGGAGCGTGGAGAGCTGGAGCGCCCCTCGAGTAGGGTCACCTCCGATGGCAACACTCGCCGAAGCACTCTCTATGAGCCCAAGTTGCCACTGTCTCCAGTCCTTCAATCTATCAGCTGGCCCAAGGGCTTCAGGATGCCGCAAATCGCCCCTTACGACAGGAAAATGGACACCATTGTCATGAGTTTCAAGGCGGCCATCCAGTCCATCGGAGGAGATGAGGCCATCATGGCCAAAAGCTTCGTGATGGCCATGATGGGCATTGCCCGCACGTGGTACACTACTCTCAATGCCGAGAAGATCTTTTCCTTGGAACAGCTCCGAGAGGCCATGATGGAAAACTTTCAGGGAAACTACGACAACCCCGTCACCTCTGGACACCTCTTCGCTGTTAAGCAAGGGAGAACGGAAACTCTTCGGAGCTTTATGAAATGTTTTATCCACAATAAATGCCAAGCGAGCGGCCTGAGTGAGAGGACCATCATCGATGCTACGCAGGAGGGATTGCGTCATGGATCTCTCAGGTCGCGCCTTTCCAGGCGCCCCCCTCAAACCGTGTCAGAACGGATGTACAAGATGAAAGAGTACGCACGGGTAGAAGACGATGAGCTTCGGGAAGCTCAGTGGAAACTCCCAGCCGAGGGCCGCCATCAGAAGCCGGAGAGAAGGCACCATGATGCTCCGCCGGAACGCTCCCGGGAGAAGGAGGACTCTCGCAAGCGTCGGGACCATCCTCGCCACCCGTACCAGGAAATCCAAACCATCGAGTCCTCCCGGAGCCAAGAGGAACCTAGGGAAGATAGGAAGTGGGAAAGGGTTCCAGAGACTCGAAAGCTCTCATCCAGCTCCCGAAGCGTAAAAACCCGAGCGGAGGCGAGGCTGGCCCGTTACGAGGACCCAACCAAACCGTATTGCATCATCCACGGGCATTGGGAGGGACATACCACCCGAGAGTGCCCCTCTATTGACACCGCCAAGGCGGACGCTGCCGCTTAGAAGGCTGCGGCCCAAGGGACGCCAATCATGCACACCCGCCTGTGAGATGGGACAACACCCCTCCTCCAACTATACATCCCAATCCATATCCATGGCCGCACGCGGTGGCATACGGGATGCTGCCGCTGCTCCCTCCGCCGGGACAGCATAAGGTTCCTCTCGTAGCTCCGAATCAGGAAGCCCCAACCCGGGAAGTGCAGCATGTGGTGCGAGCACACCGCGTGATTTTTCCCAACTCCGAGGGATCCACCGTCCACCTTGACTCCAAGCGGCAAAGATGTGAGTACATCTGGGAAGTCCATCACATGGTTGCAACGCCTTTAGCTCCCCTCCCCCACTACGCAACCATCCTAATCACCTTTGAAGCCAAGGACTGCAACGCTCTATTGTACCCGCACGCTGATGCCTTCATCATCTCTGCCAACATCAACGGAGATGAGGTCCACCGCATCCTCATCGACGGCAGCAACTCCGCTGACATCATCTTCACCTCGGCTTTCAACGAAATGGGGCTCTCCCGCACCCAGCTCACTCATGCCGGGACCCCCCCTGCGATGTTTTGGGGGAGCTGCAATAGAGGTATTGGGCCAAATCAGGCTTCCGATGTCCTTCGGGCTCGGTGAGTACGCCCGCACTGAAGACATCACCTTCGACGTAGTGGACACGCCATATCAGTACAACCCCATCTTCGAGAGACGTCTCCTCAACACTTTCTACGCAGTCCCGCATCATAGTTTTCTGTGCATGAAGATGCCCGGGCCTAGAGGAATCATCAAGGTGCTGGGAATCAGAAGGCGTCCGGTCTTATTGACATCAGACGTGCCCCAGGGCAGTGAGAGGTCAACGAGCTCGCCCCAGCTGCACCCGAGGCGAGCGAAGGGCCCTTGTCAACCTGCTATGTTTTGTGGGCCCGCTCGAAAGGGGACCTCAAGACTGTAATGTTTTGGGGGAGCATCCAGAGAAGGTAGTCCAGCTGGCTACAGACCTCCCAAAAGAGATGGAATCAGCTCTCCTCAACTTCCTCCAGGAGAACGAGGATGTCTTCGCCTGGAGCCCCTCCGACCTCCAGGGAGTCGACCGAAACCTGATACAGTACCACTTCAACGTCGACCCCAAGAAGAAGCTCTGCAAGCAGAAGGTCCGAAAGATGTACACCAAGCAAAAGGAGGCTGCTCGTGTGGAGGTGCGCAAGTTACTGGACACCAACACCATCCGAGAGGTCATCCACATAGAATGGCTTTGCAAACCAAGTGTTGGTGAAGAAGAACAACAGCAAATGGCGCATGTGCGTGGACTTCACTGATCTCAACAAGGCATGTCCCAAGGACAATTTCTCCCTCTCCTACATCGACCAGATCGTGGACTCCACCTCCAAAAGTGAGCGCCTCATCTTCCTGGATGCCTACTCCGGCTATCACCAGGTGTGGATGGCGGAAGACGACGAGCCCAGAACCAGCTTCATCAAGCCCTTCGGAATATACTGCTTTGTGCGAATACCTTTCAGTCTCTGGAATGCAGGAGCAACCTTCGCACATCTGGTCCAGATGGTTTTCGATGCTTAGGTGGGACGAAACCTGGAAGCCTACGTTGATGACATCATCGTCAAGAGCAAGGGTGAGCAACACCACCTCTCTGACCTCCGGGAGACCTTTGGGAACCTCCGGCGCACGGGGCTGCACCTCAACCTGGAAAAATGCACTTTTAGGGTGCGCTCGGGGAAACTGCTCGAGTATCTGGTCTCCTAGAGAGGAATCGAGGCCAACCCAAAGAGATCTAGGCCATATAGGAGATGGGACCTCCCAACAACATCTGCGAGGCACAACGCCTGACAGGGCGCCTAGTGGCGCTGAGACGCTTCATCTCCCGTTCGGCTGAAAGGAGCCTACCATTTTTCAAGGTGTCGAAGGGGTCTGACCCGTTTCGATGGACGGAGGAACCACAACAGGCATTTCACAATCTTAAGAAGTACTTGAAGCACCCAGAGGTGTTGACGAGCCCTACGCCGGAAGTCCCCCTGCTACTGTACATCACGGCGGTGCAAGGGGTGGTGAGTGCAGTGCTGGTGGAAGAACGCATCCGCGGTGGAAAAGAGGAATAGGCCTCGGTCTACTACGTTTCAGAAGTGTTGGTGGGGGCCAAGCTGTGCTACACCGAGCTCGAAAAGATGGCATATGCAGTGGTCATGGCCTCCCGCAAGCTCAAGCACTACTTCACCGCTCACCCCATCACCATCCCGACGTCTTACTTGTTGTGTGACATCTTCGAGAATCGGGAGGCCGTCGGTCGTATTAGCAAATGGGCAGCAAAGTTGACCCCATACGCTCTATCTTTCGTCTCTAGGAGCACCATCAAATCCCAAGCCTTGGCAGATTTCATTATCGATTGGATGCCTATCCTACCCCATGGTAACCCCCCGGCAACAAAGCCTATTTGGAAGGGTTTTGTAGACGGCGCCTGGGAGCCTCCGGAGCTGGGACGGCCGCCATCTTATTTTCACCATCGGGACAGGAGATCCACTACGCCCTTCATTTGGACTTCACCTCCACCAACAATGTTGCGGAATATGAAGCACTCATCCTTACACTCCAAAAGGTCGTAGCCCTCGGAGCAAGGCGCCTTCAAGTAAAGAGTGACTCCCAAGTCGTCATTCTTCAGGTGGAACAAGAATACCAAGCCATGGAACCAGAACTCGCAGAGTACCTCCAGGTGGTCCGGAACCTAGAGCGTGAATTTCAAGGCTTCACAGTTGTGCATGTCCCCCGGGGGGAGAACGAATCCGCCGATGCCCTGGCCAAGGCTGCCGCACAAGGAACCCCGCTCCCACCTAAAGTTTTCTTCCACACCGCGACCACTCCCGCTACGGCTTCAGAAGGTTCCGGGACCTCCTGGGAGGTTGCAGTCATCTTCAGTGAGGACTGGCGCTCGCCCATCATCACCTTCCAAGCAGAACGCTACGACCCTGAAGGCCACACAGAGATGCGCCAGCTGTAGCAGTGTTGGTGCCACTACCAGCTCATTGACACCATCCTCTACAAGGTTGGAGTGTGCGCCCCTCTCTTGCGATGTGTGGCAAGGAATTAGGGGTGCCTAATGCTAGAGGACCGTTCGGAGCACATTATGCATCAAGGTCTCTAGTAGGACGGGTGTTCCAGTAGGGTTTTTATTGGCCCACCGCACTCCGGGATGCCCAAGAGTTAGTGAGGTGCTGCGATACCTGCCAAAGGATGAGCAAGATGGATCACCTTCCGGCTACGTTGCTCGAGCCGTTGGCCCCCGTCTGGCCCCTCGCACGCTGGGGGATCAACATAGTGGGCCCCCTCCCAACTGCGCCGGGAGGTTTCCGTTTCGCTATGGTGGTAGTGGAATATTTCTCCAAGTGGGTGGAGGCGGAACCCATCACCACCATCAAGGCTGCCAACATCGTGAAGTTTTTCTGGAAAAACATCATCTGCCGCTTTGGTGTCCCCCGGGAGGTCACTGTGGACAATGGAAAAAAGTTTGACTCCGAACAATTCAGAAGCTATTGTGAAGACTTGGGAACAAAGGTGTGTTTCGCTTCAGTGTACCATCCGCAGTCCAACAGGGCATGCGAGCGTGCCAACGGCAGCATCTTCGCGGCAATGAGCAAGCGCATCTTCGGGGAACCAAAGGGGGTGTGGGCTGATGAGCTCCCCAATATCTTGTGGGCCAATCGCACTTCCATTTCACGCCCCACAGGTATCACTCTTTTTCGGCTTTTATTTGGGGAAGAAGCCATGACCCCGGAAGAGGCCCAGCACATGTCCTTAAGGGTCACCCATCAAGCCAACGTGGAGGAGGAGGAGATAACAAAGGAGATGTTGGAGGAGACACATACACACGTAGTGGAAAACCTCGAGAAGTACCAGGAGGAGACAAAGGCCTGGAGAGACAAGAAGACCAGAAGCCACACGTTCATGGTAGGAAATCTGGTCCTGCGTCACCACAGGAACTCAGACACACTGGGAAATCTGTACCCATCATTCCAGAAGCGATGCTTTCCGAAGAGTCGCACAGGGTGGCTAAGGGCTGAGGCCCCCGAGCGTCAGCGTAGCACCATATGACCGCTTCTTTCTGGAAGCACGCGGCATAAGGTGGGTAAAAAAGCATGCCAAGAACATAGGTTCACTTGTAAGAGATGCCTTCCGGGGAAACAAAAGGCTACCAAGGAATGGCACAAAAATAATTGATGTTGGTTAAAAATTATTTATTGCAAGCAAGTTGTTCATTTGTCTAATCAAATTACACCATGAGGGGACCCCACCCCCCGAAGCAACCAACTACCCTAAGTCACCGCGATTGAGATAATCTTGAAAGCTACGATGAGCGTAGCTACATGCTCGCCCACTAGAGCGGGGCGTGGAACGGCCCCGTGAAGGGCGCCAATGGGAGGGGTGACAAGACACCCGCGATGAAGACTTCCCAACGATCGGAGGAGGGCTGAGGTCCACAGAAAAGGCTTCCCATGCAGCTCGTTGGGATGCCACCGTGTCAATGATACCAGGTTGGCCGCCACTACCTGCAATCTCCTCTGTCGCTAACCCCTAGGAAAAAATGGCATCCAACTCCACTTGGGGATCCACTTCATCAACACCATCGCTCCACCAACCCACCAAAGACAAAGACGTAGCAAAGACCTCAACAACTGGTTGTTTCCCTGTATCCGTAGGAGAGAGGCTTCCACTGCAAGGACCTTCTGAAAAAACAAGGCCCGGAATTGCCTATGAAAGCAAACGAGCATTACATCAAGTAACTTCGGGGAAGCCCAAGGCCCACGTTCGGTACTAAGAGAGGGGAAGGGGGGCTAGGCCCCCGGTGTCGAGCCTACGGCTACGACATTTCATAGTCCTGGATGGCGACCCAAAAGGCTTCCCACACAACAAGATACCATGAAAATCTCAAGAAGATACTATATGAAGAGAAGCTTTATTAAGTTGAAAAAGAAAAATGTTACACCTCCGAATTAGAAGGACGATAGCCGGAGGAAGTTTTAGCCCCAACGGAGGTTGGTGAAGTCGCGCCCCTAATCCTCCTGGAAACGGGGGGGGGGGGCGTCGGGGTTGAGCCCCCGGGAACGGAGGACTCCCGAGCGACTCCGGCGAATCTAAGCCTCCCAAAGGGGAGGACAGGGGAAGAAGCCAATCAGGCTTCATCCAGTCAGATAGACTACCGCACTCATCAATAAAGTCCGAGAACTCCTTCTTGGGATGCTGTTGGCAATTGGGAACGGGCCTCTACCTCTCCAGCCACTCTAACCAATCCTGTAGGAAGCTACCGCGGACAAGGACCCCTAAAAGGAGGACCTAAGGGAAGACTTCAGGAACCGGCATAACACGATCACCGGCATGATCGGGAAAGCCCCGCTTCAAGCGGGGCGCTGTGCGGGGGGGAAGGCCCCTCATAGCGGGAGCCTTCCGGCCTCGTCTCGAAAGCTGAAAGGAGGAAAAGGGGAAGAAAAGTACTTGGTAAATTGCAATGATAACTTCAAATAGATCCAACTATCCTCTTTTCCATTAATCAAAAGATTTCCCTTACATCCCGAAAGCACGCATCTTACAAGACAAAAGGGGCCTATGGGGGAAAAGGGAAAGAAAGTAAAGAAGAACAAACAAAAGATAACCCCAGGACACCTAAGCCGAGGGGCTAGCAAGGGAAGAGTTCAAACCTGGGTATCGCTCCGAAGGCTCTCATTCCCTGCCGCATCCTCGGTCCAACCGGAGCCCTATGTAACAACCGAGATTGTTAAAAAGACTAAGAAAGATCATTAAGAGGTTAATGATGAAATTTGAATTTAAAAATAGTTACTATGAGCTGAAGCCAAAAGTTTGAGAGTGGTACTGTCATCAAGTTGACTGACCAACTGAATAGATGTTCAATGGAACATTGATAGACAGTACATATGTTCAAGTTTCGGAATTTCAATATGAGTGATAGAGCAACTAAGAGCTGCAATTGTAAACATATGGAACGAAGTTCGGAGATTAATCTACAAGTTTGCTCAAAGGAGATTGGAGAGTTTGGATTGAAGTTTTGTAGCAATTTCAGTTAAAATTGCGGACGGAACTACAGCACAAAGGGAAGAAACAGAGTGCAAGCGAGGCCACGTAGCTGCTTGCCGCTGAAGGCCAAGGAAGGTTTTAGTGCGACACGTGTCGACGCATGGATGCAAGGTGAAACGACATGTAGGCATATAGTGTCCGTCGGAAGAGCGGTGAAAAAGGGTATTTATACTGTTTCCGCCAGTCGAAGTTATCTTTTAACCACGCTGCTCAAGTTTTCACCGTGTTTGGTCGCCGGTGATTTCCATTGTTGTCTCAACACTGCGAATAGTTCACTCCGTCAGAATCGCCGCTTTGATTCCAGAATCTGTTCTGCCAGCCAGAGTTCAGTTCCATCCATCTCAGCTCCAGTTTTCCTCTGTTTTGGGTAAGTTCATCGCCGGGAAGAGTTTCGTTTGCTAAAGTTCATGTTTTCGTGTTTGAAAAGTGTGGTTTGGGGAGTGTGTGTTGCTTCTTGGAGTCCTGGCATAGCGATGATTTTCGTTTGTTAAACCTGGAGTCAAGTCAAGTGGTTATCTTCATCAGGGAGTTGTCTGTTGCTGTAGGGCCTCTGTATCTTGTTCGTCGCTCGTCGCAGTTTGTCTTATCCGATTGCCAAACAACTTGGAGAACACCACCAGTAGATGCTCATAGATGAAGCAGGTCTACCAGAGTAGTCTTCCGAGTAGTTCTGTTGTTGAGAGCCTCACCAGTAGTGTGTTGTGTCTACTCGCCAGAGTGCTCGTGAGTTGGACTGGGTACCCTGAGCGTGGTGTGGGTTTGAGTTTCTGTGTGTGTCTAGAGTTAGGACCTATTCAGAATATTTAGTAATATCCCATGCTTAGCAATGCGTAGTCTTCTATCCTTTCCGAGTACTTCGTATACTCGACAGCTTAAGGTAATTTGATCATACATGTTGATATCAAGGAAAATGGTTTGTTTTGGAAATTGGTAGTCGGAAGCTTGGATGGAATCAAGAAAGGAGTCTTGAGTTCCGTAGTCCGACTACTCTATTAATTTGGTTAAGGCCCATTCATTATCTTAACCATTGATCAAGTGATACTACCTGGTTCCTTACTGCCATATGGGAACCAACAAACCGGATAGGTTAGTTGGCTCTTTGATTGGAAAGGTTCGTACCCGTGCTTGGCGTGATGGAGAAGGGCAGGGGCGTAGCCTGAAACTCACATTGGAGATCAGGTTAGACGTGGGGTCCCATGTGAGAGTGCATCCTTGAGTTCGGGTAGTTCTATTTCCAATCTTTGGGTACGACTAATTGAAAGGTTGTTATGTGCAACCCATATAATTGTACATAGCTGGTGATTAGGTATCTCCTACAGGATGAAAATCGGTCCGGATCACCGCAATTCTCGGTCATTGAATGCACTTGATCAATGCTTGAGCATTGTAGAGTAAACAGTTCATAACTGATGTTTTTCCTTGAATTTAATATTGGAGACCTGAACCAAAGTTCAGAAGAGCCAAGGGCTAGCCTCGAAGGCAAGCCCCGAAGCATAACCCCTAATTTCAAAACTATGCAATTATCTTAAATACGTGTTTACTTTTATGCATTAAGTTCCTAGGAGTTGAATGAAACCTTAGTTGCATGATCCTTGTGACTCCCAAATTCAAAATACTAGTATGTGTAGGTCGATAGAAATGCCATGCTTAATTAATAACGGTAGAAGTCGAGTGATTGCCTGTCGCTTGCGAGACATAGGACCTTTAAATAATTATGGCAAGTTACTTGAGAATGGATCGCTGATGAAAGAAAATCAGAAAGTAAAGTTCAAGTTAGTATTGTGGTTGCGCTCCGCCTGTGTCGATTAAGGTCCGTTCATTGTGGCCCTGCTGATCGAATTTGAACAGTACTATACACATGTTGGAAGTAAGAGGTAGTTGAAACTGGTAAAACCTAGTACCTTAGGGCGCGATTGCAGATTGAGTTGGTCCTATTTCCTATTCGTGTGCTAGTTAGAAACTCACGGTAGGCTCGGGGAGGTACCGGTGGGGATTAGCCCTCGACGGTCACAGGAGTTCGCAACTGCCATCGTTCTCTAAGGGGACCGCTTGCCATGTGCAGCTCGACGGGGCATGCATATGTCGTGTGTATAGGTCCATCTTGCAAGGTTATAAAATCGAATCGATTCGCCACTGCTCTCGGTTAAGAGAACCTTGATCACCGTGTCACATCGTAGTAAGAAGTGGAATGAAAGGAAATGAGAAATGATGTTGATGTTGTTATCTAATCAATTGTTTTTCCACACTGAAACATTTTGAAAATGTTGCTCACTTAGAATGGTTAGCTCAACTTTAATTTGGATGCTAAAACTTGAAAGTAAGGATCCACTATTAGTTGCTTTTTTTTGGCAAAGCAAACCCCTCAGCCAAAAGCCTCATACTAGGAGTTGGCTAAGTATATACCATAGTCGGATAAGTCTTGTGGAGTATTAGTATACTCAGCCTTGCTTTATTGTTACTTTTAGGTACTAGTGATGAAATGTTAGAGTTGGTTGCCGGTCAACCTTGGGATGGCCGTCCTTTACCTGAAGGATGGTCGGTTCAGTGATCTCTGACCTCGCCTTGAGGTGGTCTCGTGTGGGATGACATGTGGCGAGCTACTCATGTCGTCATGTATCTTTATTTTGTGCTTTATCGTTTAGACTTCCGCTGCATTTTACTTCAAGAACTCTAGCTTGTAATCTTTTATGAATTTGAACTCGGTTTGTAAATTAATTATGAACTCTATGTTTGTAACCTGAAATACCATGTTGTATCATCTGTTGTAATCTTTGAGTGAGACTTGTTGCATGTTGTTTCAATCGAGATATTCAGTGGTTGCATCGGGCTTGACCCGACAGAATGTCGGATTACACCATTTTAAGTGTGTATGACCGGATTAACCATTAAGGTGATGGTTAGCACACTTAAGCCGGTTTTATTTGAGCAGTTCCACCACAGCTGGTATCAGAGCCGAAACATGCAGCGGATGATGTTAACAAGGCTATTTTGGGGCTTTCAAAACTTAAAATGAATTTTGAGTCCTTAAAATGTGTTGGTTATGCTAAAGAATTAAGAAGATAGCACTTAAGCTCTAGGGGTTAATGGGTATATATTATTAAGGTGGCTACTATTATAACTGACTTCCAGCACATTTACTTTCTGTCAAAACTTACTTTCTTTCACAATAATAACCCTCTTGTCAGTGAGATGTGATCCGAACGCTGCGCTCAAGCAGTGGCATACTTGAGCATAGCCCGTATAGAAATATACGGGGTATAAAGATCGTGCAGGTACGACAAGTGAAACATACCAATATCACGTAAGGCGATTTATATGGGAAGTGAATGTGGTATCACGGCGACGTGGTATCGTATGAAGCGCTACCCATTCAGCATTAAACGTTTGGGTGCCATCACTATAGTGGATGGTAATGTATGTGTTAATATGTGGGAAACTGCATATGCGTTACCCGAGTGGCGTAGGACACATGGGGGCCATTCGTGAATGCTGGCACAAAGGGTCCAAAAATGCGTATATTCTGTCATCGTTTGCAGGTACACTAATCTCGATTGTGTAAGTTAAGATGAGTACAATTCGACTAGCTATTATAGGGAGAGACGTATTGTTGCCACCGAACTTGTCTTCGCGAAGTCCAAGCTATTGGCAATTCTTTGAATTTTGTGAGGACGTATAGGACGTGCATGCATCATGTTAAAAACCTACAAATTGGTTGTGGGTAGCATATCAAGCTCTCACGAAAACTCTTACCAATCGCCTAAGGATTTTCTAGCTGTCAACAAACTGTAACCATCTGTTGTTTGGAATTTTTCAGGCTATCAGATGATCTTTGCTCCAGAAACGTTCTATACAAAAGTTGTTCCAAATTTAGCATGGTTCCGCTGTAAAAATCTCACAAAATTTGGCCAAGTAGAACTCAAGTTATGATCAAATTAGTAACTCATTGTTTGCTGAAAATTCTGGCTACACAGTGGACCAATTGCTGAATTTTCTTTTTCGACTATCTTAGGATCAGTTTTGGTCCGGTGTCATAAAAGCAAAGTTGTAGATAACACAGTAAGCAATATAAATTCTGGTAAAGTTTCAAGATTTTTGGATGAGTAGCTTAAGAGTTATGATCAGTTTAGTGGTGCTCAGTTACATAAATTCCAGATTTGACAGCAGTTAGAAAAAGTCATTTTCTGCAATCTTAATGATGGAATCTGTGGAACCGCATGATAATAAAGTTGTCGCTCACTGATATGTGCATCTCCTTTCAAAATTTTACCATTTTTGGAGGAGTAGTCTAGGAGATACGAATTTTCAAAGTCGCTATCCAGAAGCTTGACAAACTTTGCCAGCCACTAGTTAATGGTCTTGTGCTTTTCTTGTACTTCTACACACTCCGCTCAGCTAGAAGTTATCTATCCTTGAGTCAATGGTTATGTGAATGTGAATCCTTCAGCTTCTCTTGAAATTGATACACTTTTTATCCTGATCCCCTTGATCTCCATTTTCCTAAATTTTGTGTTCTCCTTCTTGTTCAACTAAACATAAATACATAAATGTAGAGCATGACCACCTTAGTTAAGCATCATGAGTGTCATTGCAGCATTCATGCATCGCGTGTTTACATTAATGCACATGCATGAGTGTCGCATTTCCATTAACATGTCATACGCACCTTGTGGATCTTTGGGTTGACTAACAACGTATGCATCATAACTTGTGGCAGATTTCTATCTCTTTTCTTATCACTCGTGCTATTCAGGTTGCAATCCATGATATTCTCTTGTGGTGTTGTTGTTCCATAGCCTATGGTGCCGCGACGGAACCTAGGGCTTCGTGTGTGCTGCAGCCACGCGATTGATCCAATAGGAGCACGCTGGTATCTAGGTGCATGTGAATGCGACTCCATTAGAACCTCTTTTTCACAACCTGAATAGTCGCCGTAGTTCTTGGATATCTCCATTGACAGATAACGAGTTTAGCGGCGGGACACAAAGCAAGCTAACATGCATCCCCACATGTGCACCATTCGTCCATATGCATGTGCATCACATTCTATGCACATCAGCATGAGCATAAACATATGCACCGTCAGCTATGCATCATAAATTGTGCATCATCCCATTGTTGCACAAGTCATCCCCTGTGCATTGTCATTGCAACCATACGACTCATGGGTGCATCAAAACATCAAATTTAAGTCATTGGACCATAAGATACATCATTGTATCATTGTCCTCATATCACGATGATATTAGCCTAAAGCATCACTGATTTGGTCAAAACAAGCATGTTTTCCCAACAGTATTGTGCAACTCCCAAATTAAGTTGAGCAAGATTGTTTTAGAAATCCCATTCAAACACCTATTTTCATGCAACCCCACTTACTATCCGTAAGAAATCCTTGTAAAGACCCCATCGGTTTTCCCACCCTTATTTCTCATGATGCGATCTCTGTTCTGAAGCACATGCACACCCTTGCCTTCTCATTTTCCCCATCACCGCAGTGAAGTCTCGAGAATCCATTTGACCCCTACGTTTCTGTGCACCACCTACTCCGTCTCGCTCCATCACCTTGCCACCTTTTTTCCCCCCGGCTGCTGATCGCTGCCTACGCACACACCACCATGGCCGCTGTCATGTCACCCAGGGCATCCTGATGCCAGCCACTACCGCGCCACGCGCAGCCACCGTGCCATCGCCCCACCGGCCTCTACCTTCTTGTGCAAGCTGTCACCCATACCGCCCATTGCCGCACCACTTCCGGCCGTCGATAAAGGAGCACCTCTAGGTGACCCCCACCACCCAAAGCCTGCCTCATCTTGAGCTACACAAATCCACTGCTCACGCTTCCCCCAGCTATTCCTCTAGCGTGCAAGCCGCCCAAACTCCGCCGCTTGCACCATTCCTCAGCAAACTCATCCTCTACCTTCCCTTGGTGCCACAATGAAGAGCCGCGCTCCTCAACCTACCAATGCCAATCCAAGAAGCCACCTGAAGCTTATCCGCTTAGCTTACGGCATCAACCTCACCAAAGCAGAAGCCCACAAAAGGACTCCACAAGACTAAAGGTTGACGAAATAAGGAAGATTCGATCCCACACCGCCACCTATGGCTTGTTTTCTGGAGATGTGCGATTTAGATTGTTGGGTTGAAGTAGTGTTGTACACTGCCATGTGCTCCAGATCTTGATGGTCTTAGCTTTTTACGTTTATGTTACTCACCCGCTTCCACATGAGCGACGTTGAGATTGTGTGGTGAAACAAACCTGTGACTTATCTTTTCTGAGCTTGAACATCGAAGAACTCTGGCATGCTCTATTTGTGTTTCTTTATGTAACACACATAACATCCCATTGAAAATTCTAACTAATAGCACTTTCGGAATCTTGGGACGAGATTCTTTTAAGGGTGAGGGCTGTTACACCCCAAGTGTTAATTCCGTACATTAACCCTCGATCATGGCCTAATCACATTTATCATGGTAGATTATAATGCATTCCTCTTCATGTGATAATAAAATGTGGTTCTTAAAGCTCGTGGAAATAGTTTTTAAAATGAATTTGTTTTAATATAAAAATTTATAGTGTTGGTCGTGCTTTAAAACTTAGGATAAAGCCAAGTTCACAATTTGAATAAGAACTTTAAGTTAAGATTATTACTAATGCTTTATCACTTAAAATGAAATTTCTATCTGAAAACTAGCACTGTATATATCAAGTTTGCTAAAATCCAGAGCTATTTATCTTTCAAATGAAATATCCTTTGAGCTCACAACCTTTATGAAACCTGTAGCCCGATGTACCAATGTACCAGCTCCAATCTTTAATAAGGGTTCACGATCGGCTGTAGTTTGAATTTTGGCAAAATCTAGTAAATTTGGGGCTGAATTTTTGATGCACGACTAATGCCTGCTAGCGACGCACCCCCCCCCCCCCCCAAAACTAGCATTAGAGGTTCCATCACTGATGGGTGGGAGGAGGGTCGAGATCTGGCCCGATTGTAACCCC
>NC_028457.1:27542346-27570144 GCF_000263155.2 Setaria italica
CCCCCCCCCCCCTCCCCCCCCCCTCCAGTCAACCTGCGCCCGTCCATACCCTCGCCATCCCGACTGCAATGCAATGAGTGGCTCCTAAGCCTATTGTTAATCAACCTCTAGCACTGCTGATCACTACTCGTTGACCGGCCTGATCAGTGCTGACTGGCTAACAGCTGACTGACTATGCGCGCCGGTTGGATAATGATACAGTAGCAGTGGCTGCTCAAGGTGATGCGTACGGCTTCTAAAATACTACTGTATTACTAGACAACCGATGCAAGGATGGACATGGACGACGGACGGCAACCCGGATCCACCACCGGCCGTGTGGGCCCCAAGCAGCGCATCGATCTCTGACCGCCGGGTCAAACCTCCTCCCTCCTCTAAAACTAAAAGCAGGCTGAGCGAGCGAGCAAGCAAAGGAAGCGCGCGTATCCTGCGATTTGGGCGCCCGCATGATCTTCAGATGTCATTTCCTTTGATTTTTTTTTTTTTGATGTCCCCCGGCCTTTCTGAACATACTCCGTAGCAGTAGTGTGCAGCGCACGTACGTCCATCACCATCAGGCAGGCATCACCAGCTGCACGTGTGGTAAACGGGAAGGGCTCGGGGAGCGACAGCAGTGGCAGGGTGGCACCGACGGGCGCCCCCCTTTTCTCTCTGCCCTCGCGTCTGCGTCCCGGGCCCCCCTGCCAGCAGCACGATGACCGAAGGAGGAGCTTGCGTGGCTGTGGCATCTCTCCGTCTTCGCCTTGCCTCCTCCTCCTGCTCGACCCCCCGCCGATCCGCGGCGACCGACGCGCGCCCGGGCCCGGCCCAACCGGCGGAGTGAGCTGGAAGTCTCATGCAGTCATGCGCCGGCCAGGCCCCCCCTTCTCGAGTTGTTTACCTCGGCGAACGTGCTGCCCCCTCCCTCCCTCGCTCCCTCACTCTAATCTAATCTGGTCATCGAGCTCGTGCCTCGGGCTAGCTAGCACTAGCTCTCTGATTAGTGCTGTGTGCTCGCTTTGGTTTGACCGTGGTCAAACCAGATGGGGGCGGGGGGCCCTCCACTCCGCTAATCCTCCAGGCAGCTAGCTAGCTAGCTCGCCCCCGGACCACGCCAAGGCATCTCCTCATGTCCTGGTTGTGATGTAATAATATTCGCGTCGAGTCTTGTTTCGCCTAGTAAGCCGTAAAGGGAGATGCCTGATCTCCCAGAGATTACGCCATGGCCGGGCACCCACCGGGGCATATTCGCATCTTACTTATTCCTAGCTTCCTCGCTTGCTGCCAGGAGGAGCGCCGGCAGGAGGAGACCGATCGAGGGCGGGGGGGATATGATCTGGGTGGCTTAGCTTCGGATGAGGATTACCGGTCAGTTCCTCCTCCGAATCGACGATTCCTCCTCCGGATTGATTGCTCTCTCTCTCTCTCTCTCTCTCTCCCTCTCTCCCCGCCTAACTTGATGACCGGAAGATACTCCACTCTCCACCGCCGCTTCCTTGTTCGCTTGTTTGTTTGACCCGTCATCACCGGCCGCTTCGTTGCGTGCCACCTGCACCCAGCAGGCTGAGTGGCTGGCCGCTGACGTCACCTGCCCGCAGTAATCCTGGACGGGCTGTTGAAGGATGGTCGGATCCGAGTTCCAATCCGCCCAATGGCTGCGTTGGTCGTTGGAGAAAGATGGAGAGGGATTGGTTTGGGCGCGCTCTGATTTCGCCAGCAGGAGGTAACGGTAATGGCTGCCGCCCAGTTCCGTTCCTTGCTGTTCCGGTGGGCGAGCGCCGCGGCGGCACACAGGAAACGCGCGGACTTTTCCGGGCATGGGAATTAGCGAGCAGCTAGTGAGTGTGAGGCGCGCACGCGGAACGGCGGAGGAAAATCTGTCGGCCACCATCAGTCCATCACCCCCAATTTTTACAGATTTCATTAGCACCAAAATTTTTTGTTGTCTCCCCTAATTACAGATCAGGACGGACGCCGGCGAGGCGAACCAGCCGCCGGCGCCGGCGCCGTCGGCTACCTAAGCTACCGGACCGATCAACCCTAGCTAGCCGGAGCACGCAACGGCGCTGCCGCCGCTGCAGGTGTCCCGCCGGCGCCGGCTGCCGAGGCGCCCGAGGAACGGCAGCGCGCGGCTCCTCCTGCGCTCCGGGGTGGGCGCCGCGGCGTCGGGTGAGGCGGCGGCGGCTGCCACCACGACTTCCTCGATGGTCTCCAGCTTGGGCGCCCAGCGGCGGGACTTGCCGTACCCGACCAGCTCCTCGTAGTCCTTGGCGAGGCGCGCGTCCCCGCGCAGCACGCCGGGCTTGGCCTCGGCCGCGGGCGTCTCGTCCGACGCCCCGCCGCATCCGCCGCCGCCGACGAGGAAGTCGTCGGAGAACTTGATCTGCAGCGTCCCCGACGCGGTGCGGTGGAGCTCGAACGGCCGGCCCTGCTGCTTGCCAGCGGCCTTGCCGGCGGCGCCCGCGGTGGAGAGGAGGAGCAGCAGCGAGGAGGCGAGGGAGACGAAGGAGAGGACGGAGCGGAAGAGGTGCGCGGGGAGGAGGAAGTAGGCCTGCCCGGGTTGCAGCTCCTCCCCGGGCGCCACGGCGGGGATCTTCTCCCCGATCAGCAGCGCGTCGGCGCGGCACACCAGGTGCCGCGGGTGCTGCTGCATCAGCTCCCAAGCCGTCACCGGCGGCGGGTACGCCCGGACCCGCCCGTCGCACCCCACCAGCCGCACCACCTTCGCCTTGCCATCCTTCTCCGGCGGCGGAGGAGGGAGGAGGGACGCCGGGTCCTCCTCCTCCCGGGGCGGCGAGGGGCAGGGCGACGGCGACGGCGGGTGCGGAAAGCAGGACGCCGCGGCGCCGGGGGCGTGCAGGTGAAGCGCGGGGACCAGCGACTTCCACTGCCTCATGGCTGTCGAGCTGAGGTCCGAAGAGGAGATGGGGGTGGGGGGAGAGTGGAAGAGGGAGACCAGGAGCAAGGAGAGGAGGTGGCGGCGACGAGTGGGGTGGTGGGTATAAGAGGCAGGAAGGAAGGCAAGGTGGGGAGCGTGGGGGCACGGGGGGCCCACCGGCGTGGTGGCAGGTTTGACACTTTGACCGGCGGTTTTTTAAGGGGCCTCGTCGTCTGGATCTAGCAGCTGGCTCGCCTGGCTCTCCGTGACTTTTCCTTTTTTCTTTTTTTTTTCTCTTCTCTTTCTCTCTCCTCTCTTTTCTCTCTCTTTCCAGGGCACTGTGTAGACTTCGATTTTAAAAAAAACTGTGTAGACTGTAGAGAGAGAGCGGGGGCGTGTGGGTTGTCGACGTCGTCCGTTCAAAGATGCGAGCGAGGCTGTCAGTGAGTCGGTGCCCACGTGTGGGTGGGGAGCGGTCGACCAGCCACGGCCACGGGCCACCAGCTCGGCCCGCGAGCGAGATGGCCCGGACTCGGGTCGCCGGCGCGGCGCGGCGCGGCACGGGAGGGACGGAATTGGAAACCTCTTGGGCGGGCCAGTGTCAGTGGGTGACTGACTGACAGATGACCACGTATGCCTCGGACAGAAATTTCTTTTAGAGAGAGAGAGAGAGAGAGAGAGAGAGAGAGTATTGACTGGTGCCCACGGGCACACGAAAGGGAGACGGGAAAGAGTTTGACCGGCTGCCGAAGACGGGGAGATGATGATGGACTGGTCGTCCGAGATCTCGGCACCGATCGATCCACCGTGCTGGAATTTTGAATTCTCCTTCGAGAGCGCCGTGGAGAAGAGGAACCAAGACGTCATTTGCTTTAGACTTTATCCGTTTTATCATCAGTACTGTGGTTGCCGTTGCTCTACTGAACACAGTATAAGAGCGCTCCTCGTGGATATGGGAATGTTTGAGTTTCACGCCCAGAATTTTGGTAATGAATAATGTGTTTTCGAAATTTTCACCCACTCACGGTATGCAATCTACTGAAACGTTCCTAGCCATCCACCGAAAGAAGAAAAAAGTGTTACAGCCTGGAGCCAGGGCGGCTTTACCGGCCGAAACCTACTCCTTTTCCGATGGATTTTTATTGCTTCGGCAAACGCTCATGGAATTCTATGATTCTCAGAGGATGGTAACGCATTTTGCAGGGGTTGTTTCTGATGGGGGGCTTTACAGATGTACTAGTACTTAGCATGATGCATAATGCATATCATTGGGGTAACGCTCGTGTCTGCTGGTGCTGTTCTGGCGTTAGTGTCTGCCGAAAAAGGTGGAGGTCCGGTGCGGACTTTGCCTTTTCGCATTTTTCTTCGTCCATGTAGAAACTTCCCGCATGCCGATCAAATTGGTTTTTTCCCTGGTGCCATGCATAAGAACTCCCTATGCAATGATAGAAGTGGCTTTCCATTGCTCACGCAGTTTCTCCTTGTGCATCGGTCCAGATGGTCTTCTATTAGCATGCACAACAAAAATTTTGTTTCTGGCGATCCAACTAGCTTTCCGTTGGCACACATGAGAACTTTGTATGTGTCGATCTCGCTGCCTTTTTCTGTTGGCATGAACAAGAACTTTGTGTCTCTCGATTTTGCTAGCTTTTTTTCTGTTGCCATGTATGTGGATATGAGAATTGTTGAGCTTCACTTTGTATGTTTGGTAACAAGGATACCATGATTTTGAAAGTTTGACACCTTCATGGTGTATAATCTACCGAAACGTCTCTAGCTATCTGTCAAAGGAAAATAAGTGGTTTTTGCCTTAAATTTTCCACTAACCGTGGTGGCTTCATGGCTTGAAGCTTACTCTTTGTAATGCATTTTTCTAGGCTGTGACTCACTAGAGGGGTGTCTAGAGATATATTTAGTAGTGATGTGATAGTGCATATCATAACGGTGATGTCTTGTGTCAGCATATATTGTTCTAACACTAGTGTACGCTGAAAAAGACAGAGGTTTGTTGCTGATCTCGCCTGTACATGTTTTATTTTGAGTGCGACGATCCAACTAACTTTTTGTTGAAATACATAGGGACTTTTGTGCACGTTGATCCAATTTGCTTTACGTTGGCGCACATACGAACTTCTTGTGTGCCGATCATAGTGCGTACAAGAAGTTTGTGCATGTCGATCCTACCGCATGTCCGTTGTCATGAACGAAAACCTCGTGTGCGTAAATCCTACTAACTTTCTGTTAGCACACATAGGAACTCCATGCATGTTGATCCTAGTGGCTTTTTGCTGGCACAACAATAACTTCGTTTGCATCGATCCTATGTTGGCACACAGTAAAACTTTGATATGACTAGCTTCTCTACGTGCATGCTTATAAATTATGTCTATGTGTGATTCTATTTTTTTTAGGTTAGTCTATGTGTGATTATATTTTTTTTTGAGGTCAGTCTATGTGTGATTCAATTCAATCCAAGTGGCTTTTGTTGTCACATGGAAGCTTCTTCATTTGTGTTTATTCCTGGTTTTATGGTAGCAAGCATAAGAACTTTGTGCATGTCAAAGCACCCGAACTTTGGTCATCTTCTCTACTCTCCACTCCACAGTGATTAAATTAGAAAATACTATATTTCTAGAAATGCCTCTCAGAGCTAATATGTTATGTGGTACCCCAAAGAGCCGCTATTATGAGTATCTAATTACATGAAGCGGTAGTCTTTAAGGTTGCTTGTATTGCAATTTGCAAAAGATAATAAATGGATAATAATTAAGAAGTCGAAATACTACATTGAATGGCTTTTTATTAGAATGGATAACAAAAAAATTCTAATATGTTGATCCAACCAGCTTTCTGTTGGCACGTACAAGAACTTTGTACATGTTGATCCTGCTAGCTTTCTATCTGCATCCATTGCATCATATAGAGTTCTACTCTATTCGGAGGGTGGTAGTGCATTTTGCTATGCTTTGTCTGATCCAAGGGGATTTTAGAGATATACTTGGTAGTGATGTGTTAGCGTATATCACAGCGGTAACACTCATGTTCATTCCTATTGTTTAGATGTTAGTATTGCTTAGAAAGGCAGAGATTTGTTGCGGATCTTGCCTCTTTACGTTTTCCTTCAAAGTGGAGGATCCAACCAACTTTTGGTCGACACACATAGGGCTTCCGTGCGTGTCGATCCAACTTGTTTTATGTTGGCGCACATTCTATGGGCCAATCTAAGCGACTTTTCCGACACCACGCATATGACAACTTAGCTTCATGTGTGCTAATCTACATTTCTGTTGCCATGCAATAGCTCGTGCATCGGCCCAAATTGTCCCCCCTCATTGATATGGGTCTCTAGTTGCACAAAATGGTAGTTTTAAGTGAATTACAATTTGAAAAGAGATAAAAAAGATATTAAGAAATCGAAGTACTACACCGTGAGCCATAAGGCAGCAAGTTTTTTTTTCCTAACGAGAACAGCGTGCATGGTACCAGGAATACAAGTACCACGTAGGAGTACACTGCACATAGTATATATAATAATCTTATCATCATTCCACCGCTGGGTAAAACCTTCTAGAACAACGGCGGAGCTCCAAACCAAAGCAAGCGAACAACCCCCTCTGCCCCCACTACGCCGTCGACACCCAACCGCCAACGCACGCGGGTCCAACTAACTCCAACTCCAACCAACAGCAAAAGCGGACCGGGCCGACCGATCGAGTAGTGTGTACGTGTAAAATGTGTGCTGTGACTGTGCGAGTGTGTGACTGACTGACCGGCGACCATGCGCTCGTGCTGGTAGCTCAATCACTCACTGCACGCTTGCAGCAGTCGGGTCCGGGGCCCCACACGCCGCTTGCTTCCAAAACATTCGTCAATGAGCAGTGAAAAAAGGCTGGCTGGTTGTTTGTTAGGTCGGCGTTCGGTCGTTGGGCCGGCGAGCCCGCCAATCATGCATGCCTCACTCCCGCCAGTCATCAGGTCGGTACCAGCCTGCTTCGATGTGTGTGTGTGTGTGTGTTCAGCTTCAGCATGGGCACTGATGGTTGTATCATGGAAACTGAAGGTTCACCCAAACCAGCCGTCTTGGCAGTGGCAATGGCAACTCTTGATCACTGTCGCGTAGTAGCTCGTCCCCGTGAAGGCAAAGGTTGGTCGTATTCAAAGGAAAGGGTCCAAGGTTTAGGTAGCGTTGTTATTGCATGTAGTGGCAGAGTAGGAGTATACTAGCCATCAACGGAAGTGACACGAGGAAGACTGCCATCTGATTGATAATTAGTATACTGATTCAACTCTCAGCTGGTGACGCCGTAGTTGGCAAGCACCTCATCCGGCGGTCCCTTGCTCTATCACCAGAAAATAAAATAAAAAGGAAATAACTATACACGATGACAAGTTTCTCTTGCAGTAGTTTGGATAATATTATCAAAATACAGTGGCAAGCATCTGCTCTACGGCTGCTCAGAGTCCTATCATTTTGGTTTTACCGGTGACACAGGGAGGTAGGGTTTTGGGTAGCACGTATGCACATGTCATCATGGATCTGATTTTAATTCGTTATTGGGTTTGAACAATGCATGTAAGCCATTAAAAAAAGGTCAATATGAAAAGCACACCAAGCAACATAGGAGTAACGATTTCCTTTTTGTTATCAAGATATCTTTTCTTTAACACCGCAGCTGGAATTAGAATGGAGGTCGTCTAGTTTGTTAGTGAAGTAGAGCTCGAAAATTTTATAACTGCTGCATGTACAGTGACTTGAAGAAAACCAGCCAGAAACCTTGACAGCACTAGGGCCAAGCCGGGATGATCCCGAAACGGCAAAAACCCACGAACAAAAATCTATCTCTTTATATTTTGTCGAACCGTGGGAGTTTATCCTTTATTGATCAACGTATCGGAGATGATTGGCTCGTCGATTGAGCAATGACCAAATGAGCACACGTATGACCTAATGCGTTTGTTGCTCAAGAGTTTTACTCGAGCATACACTCCCTCATAAGAAAATTAACACTACTAGAAAAATGAGCTTTCGTCCCGAAACTCAGTACCGATTGCATTTTCGTCCGATACTAATGTGAGTATTAGTACCGAGCCTAACGGATAGTCCCCGAGGAGCTCCCGTGACCCCTTTTAGTACCGAGTGGATGCTCCACCCGGTACTAAAGGTCCTAAGGCACATTAGTACCGGTTGGAACCTCTACCTGGTACTAAAGGGTAAGCTTTAGTACCGGATGGTACTCCCACCCGATATTAAAACTGTCCGCCACCACCACCTTATCCTCAACCCCCGCTACCGCTCCTTCAATTCTATCTCCCTCACACATTCCTCTCCTTTGCCTCTCCTCTCCTCTTCCTCTCCTTCTTATCCTCTCTATCTCCCTCCCCTCTGCCTCCCCTCCCCTCCCCTCCCCCCTCTGCTCGCCCCTCACCGGCGGTGAGGAGCAGCGGCAGGACAAGGTGAGGCGGCGGCAGCGGGAGTGGCGGCGATGGCGGGCGGAGGGCGACGGGGCAGAGGGCGGTGGGGTAGGACGGGGCGGGGCGGAGAGCGGTGGTGGGGCGTAGTGGCAGCGACGGCGGGAGGAGGGCGACGGGGCGGAGGGCGGTAGGGCCGGACGGGCGGGTGGAGAGACGGAGGCGGGGCGGAGGGCAGCGGGGCCGGGCGGCAGGAGGGGGCGGGGGCGGGGACCGGTGGCCGGAGGAGGGGGGCGGGGCTGGGGGTTGTGGGCGGGGATTTTTTTTAATTTTTTAATATCCTTTAGTACCGGTTATTTCAACTGGTACTAAAAGCCCCCCTAATACCGAACTAACACCGAACTAACAGTACCGATTGCGGAAACCGATACTAAAGGGGTTCCCAACCAGTAGTAATGACGTTTTTCCTAGTGTAATAACCAATAAATAAAAAGAGAGAGATGGCGCTCGCCCCCTCGTGATACAGGTACAGTGTCAAGTTCGCTTTTTTTTTTTGTACCTGTATAATCTTGATCTTTTCTGCGTGGGACGCCCTTTTCCATCGTCGTCATGTCACTTTACGTTCACCAGTCCATTCAAATCGAGTGAACAAAACAAAAGGAACAAAAGCCTGGAAAGAAGATTTTTCAAACCACGGCACACTGTGCTGCTCTACGTCTCCAATACAAAGCCTTTTCCTTTTTTTCATTCAGCGCCTCGAGATCCCCCCAACCTCCTCTCCGTTTGACCCGCCGCGCGCGGCCCCCTCGCCGTCGCCGGCCTTTCTTCCCCGGCCCCGGGGCCGCGCGCACAGCGCGGCGCGGCGTCCCGGACCACACGTCTTTTCGCGCCCGCATCGAGAAGCCAAGCTGCTAGCAAGTGCGTGTAGTAGAAGCCCGCGGTTAAAAAAAAAAACCCAGCTTTCTTTTTTACGGCGCGGCGGCGCGTAACACAAGGTGGTGAGTAATGCCCAGATGAGAAGGGGCTACTCACGCGAATGCATGGGTGTCCGTGACGGTAGCTGCGAGGAGCCTGCGACGTGACTTGGCGGGGGGCTGCCTGCACAAAACGAAAGGCCACTTTTTTACTGCGGAGAGAGAGAGAAAGAGAGAGAGAGAGGGAGAGAGGCTGGGCAGCGGCAGGGAGCGCGAGAACCCACGCACGCCATGGAAGAAGAGAGGAATTGGCCGGCCGGCGCGCTCGCCGACGCCGCCGCGGTCTCCCCGGCCAGCGCCCTTTTTGAACGCCTTTGTCCCCGGCGGGCGACGACGACGACTAGCCTACCTTTTTCCAGGCCCCGGCCACCGCCCACGGCCACGGCGTCCGCACGCGTGCCCCTCCTGCAGGTGCTGGATTGGATCAGCAGTGCTTTGCTTCATTTCCAAAAGAGAGCAAAAGAATCGTAATGCTTGCTACTCGGTTGTTTGCCTCACTGGCCTCTGGATTATGTTCGAAATGTAGCGCAGTGTACTTTCTCCTAATCCATAGTTAGTACCATACTCCTAGTATTTTGTTTCAAGGAAAACCTATTCACGTGCAGTCAAACTTCCTGTAAAAAATCGACAACTCATGTTTTAGACCGAGCACAAATGTTCAAACTGAGGGAGATCTACCACTGGTGGTAACCTCGGTCGAGGGTTTAATTCAACCCTTTGCATCCATAGCAAGGAAAGGCGAACACAAATACCCAAACGAGTGTCACCCTCTGACCCTCGCACACCGACACACGTACGTACGTACACACGCACGCGCTGGCTGGTGGCCCTCCCTGGAAACCGTGCATTTTGCTCTCAGTCACACTCTCTCGAGCTCTGCAACTCTCTCATGCATCCTGCATTCCTGCTGCGTCACACACAAGGAATCTATAGGTAAATCCACTCCAGTCTTTCACACTACTGCGTCCACGCGCGAATACATGTTCCTCGGCCCTCTAAACAAGTCTATCCTCTGCTTTTCAGATCCTCCTCTCTAGTCTCCTCCTTGCATTGGGCACTCCAAATTCAAACCCGTGTTGAGCCACACAAGGAGAGCTTGCTCCTCCCCAAGGTGGCAGGCCTTGCCAAGTCTCACACATCACAATGCCATTGCATGACGTACCTCACCACGAAGGTGAGCGAGCGTGTGCCAACCTTTTGTCTGTTTGCATTCCCTGTTTGTTCAACCAAGGCCAAGGAATCTTTTGCGTTACCGGGGAGGAGATCAGAGGGTGCATGTGATGTCTGTGGCAGGCCAGTCTCGGCTCAGAGTCTGAAACAAGGAAAAGGGTTTGATTGGCTACGTGCTGGATATAATTAAGATTTGGTTCGAGGTTTCGACGAGAGGTTTAAACTAATGAGATGTTGCAGATGGGAGATAAGGATAGGGGATTGGCCCTAGATAGAAGTAATTCTTTTTGTTCAGTTTGCAGGTGCTAATAACCAAGTGCCACCGGTAGGAATTTCACATGAACAGTTGAATTTCCGCAAAAGTCATAAGAGCACCTGCGTTACAAACATGGAAGCGTACGTAATGATGTGCTGCATGAAAGAGAAAAGGATTCTTCCTTCTGAACATGGAGTACATTGTTATTTAAAGCGTCTAAAAGAGAGAGTCAATTCACTAGCTTTATTAAGTATATATCCATGTTATTATACACTACAGAGATAGGAAGATCGCTTCCCCAATGCATAGTCTAACACCCTTACTATTTGCTAGCTCTAAGTCGTCACAAAACCATTTTTCTTTTATGTCCAACACACCCCGTGCTTCTTTACACAGCTTTATCTTCTATTCGTACACTATAGCCTGGCATTTCTATATACATAACTTTTGTTATATATCTAGATATTGGTGGAAAACTCATCTTTAGTCCCAGTTGGTAAGCCACATAGCTTCCGAAAAACCAACCGGAACTAACTATTTGGAACAAAAGGGAGAGGAGGAGAAGATAAGGGAGCGTTGCCTGCCACCGGTGGAGAGAGAGCGCTTTAGTCCCGGTTGAAAACACCAACCAGGACTAAAGAGCCCCATTTAGTTCCGATTGGTAATTCAAACCGGGACTAAATCTTTAGCCATCAGTTGCCATCCGCCATCCGCCGTCGGAAGAGGTCTGCCGCGTAGAAGCTCGGTCCAGTCGCCATCTCCGCCACTGCAGCCCGGTTCCGGCTGATTCACTGCGCTTGCCGACCGCCTGAGGATGTGGACGCGACGAGGAGCTCCACAAGGTCAAGTCGCACGTCCTCTACGGCCGTCGCCATCCAATCGTCGCAGGAGCACCGCCCGCTCGCTTGAAGCCCGTCGCCGCCGTCTTCCGCCACGGCTCCGATTCCGGCCGCTGCCGTCGTCTTCCATCGTCGGTGAGCACATCCCCGATATCCCCTCGCTCTCCTCGACCGTTTTTCCACCGCAGCCGAGGCGCTCGTCACCCGAATCGCCTACGAGCCAAGTGCCAAAAACCACCGGCCGCCATGGCCAAAAGCCTCTGAGCTTTTGCAAATTAGACCCCGATAACCTCTATAATTTCTCGAAGATCTTTGTGTCTTGGCAAATATGCAGATAACCCTCTGAAGAGATTAGATCCTTTCAATCGAACCCAAGCCGTGAACTTTTCAGACCTAACCCTACTCTTTATCATATTCATGAGCGCTATTCACTGTGTCTCGGGAATATTCCTTGCTAGCCCCTGTTATCTACGGTTAATCATGATTAGGTCCTTAGAACCTCGTTTAATCCATATATTACACATTTTAGCTCCGTTTAGCCTCGTTCTTGTTGCGTTAGATTCATATCAACTTAAATTACGCATTAGAAGCAGTGTTGATCATATTCTATGTTTTGTAGTTTATTCAAAATATTAATATGATTAAGTACCTATATACTTGCTTTTCTAATTAAAATCTAATTAGACTTCAACCCCGCGTTTTCATAACTAATGTAAATTTAGCTAATGCTTATTTAAATAACTCTTCCAATTAAAAGCTAATTAGAGCTACACCTCAGCATTTTCATAATCAAACTCAATTTGATTAATGATTATTCAGTTTGTTTTCTAAATAAAAGCTACATAAGTTATATGTTGGGTTTCATAATTAAATGTTAATTTAGCTAATACAAATATAAATGTGTTTTTAAATTATAATTTGTTTAGTTCAACCCGAATCATAAAGCTATGCCTTTTGATGTTCTCACCTAAGTTATTTTCCGAATAAATATTTAATTTGTATAATTTATACATACACATTTACAAATAAAATTTGATTAATTTTTATTGCGGCTCTTCAGATACTAATATAATTTGAGTTAATTCTAACATAAAGTGTTTCTCTGAAATAACCTTTACACATGATTTTATTGAGTTAAAATATATCTAGCACATAGTCTTTTGTTGTTTGATAATAATCTCTTGATAGCTTTATCTTTTCAACCATAGTTCTGTTCCCAGTGTTTCTTGCATTCGCGTGACCCTAGAATCGAGCCCTATCCTTTAGTCTTTATTTTGGTGTATTGTTCTTAGTTGTGCTTGTTTGTTTGCATATATGTTTATGCCAGTGATTGCTTCGAGTAGAAGGATCGCTGTTTGAAAGATTTGAAGATTAAGAGTTTCAAGAGAGCTCTTAGATTTGAAGATTAAGAGTTTCAAGAGAGCAAGAGCTGATGAGCAGTAAGAGTAACTTTTCATTGGAGAAAGGCAAGTGTCCCTAACCATCCTTCTATCTATGCTTATTTATAAGATCACCATGTCATAATTGGAACATGAAGAACCACCCAGAAAAATAGTGCAACCACAAGAACTACATGGCTCTGATCTTGGCTAATTAATTAGAAACTCTAGTTTGTGGTAGCTTTACATGAAAGGGGCAAGAGGAGAAGACAGTAGTTGGTGTATAGTCCGGCCCTCAAACTGATCTGCTCTATGATAGCTTCGTAGTTTGAGAGAGGTTTATGCATTGCGCTGATCATGAAACCTTAGCGAGCTATCCTTACGAGAGAATCTTTGTAAAGGCCTCGTAGCGTCCTATGCAGTCACAGCTCGGTAGTGTGATGAGTGCTCGATCAGCATAGCATGGTTGGGTCTAAAGTTCTTCTGAACTTTTGCGCGATTTGTGGTAAAGATGTACAACCTCTGCAGAGTGTAAAACTAATATATCAGCCGTACTTATGGTCAAGAGCGGCCTGGACCCTCACATGATTAATAAATTTGAAGATGGACTTAAATCATTATTCTGGCTATTTCTTGTGGCCTTACTGAGTACCAACCATAAGTGTACTCACCCTTGCTTATTGCTGCTCAGAAGAGGAAGGTGTGTGAAGTTTTCTAAAGAAGATGCTGAGTTCTAGGCATACGCAACCCCAGTCGATTGCCTCTGAAGTTTGGAGCATTCATTTCCAGGATTAAGTTGTATATCTCTGATAGACTCGTAAGTCATTATTTATATTTATTTACATGATACTGTTACTGTTATTCACTGATGATGTCACTATATATGTATGAAACTTTATTCTAGCATACATATAGGTAGCACTTGATTTTGTTTTAAAATCAGGTGTGACAAAAGCTTCTAGTCACTTTGGATCCTTCTTATGGATATGGTTTAGAAGTGGATGACTAACTTCATTTTGCTGTATAGGGTAGAAAATTACTTGGGTTGTGTTTTCTAAAATTTGAGGATAGTCTCAGTGCTCTCTTTCTGATGGTGCATCTCAAACCCTAAGCTGTACATGTACTACCCCTTTTTTCCCGCATTTTCATTTTTCTCTTTGATGGTTGGTCTGTGGTTTTAGTGCTTCGTTAGAGAGGTGATTGATGGGATCATGGGTAATATATCAATGCAAATATGGTTCATGTTTGCCATTTTTTTCTACTAATTTAGTTCCTGCTTCATGCTTGGTGTTACAGTAGGCTCACAAAAACCAAATGATGCAAGCAATATGTGCCTTTTGAGTTGAATAGATATTTTTTATTAGAGAGGTAAGCAGTTTTGGTGAAACTCATAAGGATTTTAATTGGTTAGTTATGTCTTTTATCAATCTAATATAGGCAACTTGTGTCTGCATGGAAATATAACTTTAAAATATGGATAAATGGATCTTGTTTTGTTTGGAAAAATGTAACGACTATAGTGGTGCAAATGAATCATAAATCAAATACACAGTTTATGAAATATAAACATTTTAAGATTGTCAAATTATGCCTTTTATATCCTGAGTTATCAATTTTTTTTTGCGTTTTGATGATGTGCCATCTTTTTCCACTGATTTAGCTTCTGCTTGGAGCTTTGTGTGTAAAGTAGGCTCATGCAAACCAATGGTGCAGCCAATCCCTACCTTTTGATCTTTGAATGCTTTTGTCCATGCTCTAAATTTGCTCATGATTTTTCAAAACTTTGCTTAGGAGCTTCCAAAAACACTGCTCATTGTAACTTGTTGAGTTGGATTTCCAACATATAAAATGCTAGAATTTAGATTGTGTGGGTTTTGATTATTTTTGCCTGCTCATTTGTTTTAATTTGCTTCTGTGTTCATTATAATATGCCTACAACTTCTAACAAAAATGCTTATTATGTACGTCAAAACATATAGTTGAGTGAGTTGAGTGTTGTGTTCATTCATTATGGGAGTACTTTTCAGTTTTCTATGCAAATACACAACCTAAAATGTTCTCTAGACTTATTCAATTTTTTTTTCCTCCAACACCTTCCTACAAGCTCTCTGATTGATTCATTTTTGGCACACTATATTTCGCAGGTCATCAGTTCAAATGCAAAGTACAATATGTAATGGGAAGAAAAATATGGTGTGTACATTCGTCTTGGGAGGATCTGTTCTGCATGTGTAGTTTCTAAAATTGATGGGGGCAAAATGCTGAAAATAAGTAAGCGTGCTCGGTTGAAGGGCTCGCCTCGCCCCGCCTCGCCTCGCTCGCCGTGGAGAGCCGAATCGGCTCTCTCGCTGCAGCAAGGTAAAATTCACCCCCACAGGCCCCGGGGTAGCGCGGCAAGAGTAGCAAACACGACTTGTCATGCAGTCCTTGTGATGACATTAGGACAACCAAATTGCTAGATCATGTGTTGTATGATGAATCCTGTGTAATCTCTGAACAAATGTGCATATTGTGCTTACACTGTTTTTCTGGTTTTTAGATAGTCCTGTTTTCTGGTAAACTTGCGTGCAAAAAAGATTAACATAGTAGTATTTTCTGTATGTTTCTCGGCAGTAAAACTGTGGGTGCTGCTGGGCACCGTGCTCTTCTTTGCTCTCGAAAAAGGACTGGCAGTATTAGTTTAATAGTATTTTCCAGAAGAGGAAAGTGGACAATAGCGAGCAAGTATGGTTGCAAAAAAAAGGGTTGCCGTGCGGCCAGCCTAATTTACGGCTTATGTACATAGAAAAATCAAAATAAATAGTAATTTGAGATGGAGGGAGTAGAGTCATCTTTCTATCTTTCACGCAAATAAAATTAATAAATTATAACGTGCCATCTCTTATATAGCTAGCTGAACCTGGGAGTGCATTGTTTTCTTTTCTTGAGCATATAAAAACAGTCAACTTACGTACGCACACGCTATTTATTATAGACTATATTATACATAACTTCTCCAATGGTCAGAGAAGTAACCCTGAAAAATAATACGTACATGCATAGGATGCTAATTAACCTGTCGGCTTCACTTTTCTTAAAACGGTAATCCTGAAAATAGTAGTAGGAATTTTGATAACGAATTCACAATAATTGGGATAAAAAGGAGCATAATTTCAGCTAGTAAATTAAAGCACACCCTTCAGAGCCAGGGAGGAGAATATAGAGGACAATGAGGTGGACAGGTGGTGTTGATGTGCCCCTGTAGACTTTCACTTTCCCTGACGTCTCAGGGGCTGTTTGGATACGAGGTGCTAAACTTTAACAGTGTCACATCGGATGTTCGGATGCTAATTAGAAGGACTAAATATGAGCTAATTATAAAACTAATTGCAGAACCTTGTGCTAATTCGCGAGATGAATCTATTAAGCCTAATTAATCCATCATTAGCAAATGGTTACTGTAGCACCACATTGTCAAATCATGGACTAATTAGGCTTAATAGATTCGTCTCGCAAATTATACTCCATCTGTGCAATTAGTTTTGTAATTAGCTTATGTTTAGTACTCCTAATTAGCATCCAAACATCCGATGTGACAGGTGTTAAACTTTAACAGGTGGTTCCCAAACACCCCCTCAAACTGCTCCACTGCACCAAACACAGTGCTGCACACAACGACCACTACTCGGGCCATGTTTAGTTACTCCCAACTTCCAACTTTGACACTATGCAAAAAGAAGATTCCCCATCACATCAAACTTGCGGTACATGCATGGAGTACTAAATGTAGATGAAATTAAAAAATAATTGCACAGTTTTGTTGTACTTTGCGAGACGAATCTTTTGAGCCTAATTAGTCAATATTTGGACAATAATTTACAAATACAAACGAAACGCTACAGTGTGCTACAGTGCTGTAATAGTAATTTGGCACCTCCCAAATTGGCCAACTAAACAAGGCTTCGGACTGCAAATTACCATGCCATATCCTCGTTGCCATGCATCTGATTGCTGCTGAGTCCCGGCACTTGGCCTGTCCACACAGTCACACAGACACACGACGCATGCGCTCCTTGGACTAGCAGTGGACCTCACCTCAGCTCGAGCCTCGAGGGCGCTGCTAGTGCTACCATGGACGCACGCGAGCCATGCAACGCGTGCAAAGCCTCCAACCGCATGCTGCAGCCACCACGGAAGACGACGACGGCAAGCGCCAAGCGCCAGTCAATTACCAAGGCGCACGTACGCCACGCCGCAGTCAGTCGCTGCGGGAACCGTCGCCGTCGTCGTCCGCACACCGACTATTCTTCCTTGGCACTGACAGTGACGCCGCCGCAGCCATGACCGCCGGGATGCAGCCGTCGGCATCCGTCGCTGTCACCCTCCATGGATAGCAGGCTCTGACTGGCTGTTGTTAGTCGTTGCCTTCGCTCGTTTTCAACTCCCAGCATCCGGTCTTGTTCACTGTTCGCTCCCAGCTGGTCCACGTTCCAAGGCATGTGCTTGGACTCGGAGTCAGAGCTTGCAATCTCTCCAGTTTATGGTTGATGGAGAGAGAGAGAGAGAGAGAGAGAGAGAGAGAGAGCGCGGCCGGCCGGACGACGACGTCCCTGCTCTGCATGGCCGGCCGGCGGCGCGGCGGCCAGGTCGCCGGTTAGCTGCTGGCCTGCGAGTCGTGTCGTAAAGCCCGGAGATCATCGTGTCGTTGAATACTGTCCATGGGATGGAACGGAGGACTAGGTGGCCCGAATAATTGACCGCTGCGGCGCTGTTGTGTTGGCATCCTCGTGTCAGGTTGCTGGCTGCGCTCTGCAGTGTGTTTCCACTTTCTCCAGATGCTTGTGGCCGGACGCGGCTGGAACGATGTTCAAACAATGTGGACGGCAAAGAGTGAGGGGTTTTGTCGTGTACTCTGTTCATTTCAGTTTGAATCTGGGAATGAATCCGCGCGCCGCTATTTTTTTTCCCGCGCATTGGCACTGGTTTGTTGCAGAAAAAGAAGCCTAATCAGTCAAATTCCTTTTTCATGATGAAATTGCGAGCTCTCAGTGGAATTTCACTCCGTCCGATCGGAGCCACGCCTGATTCGTGATTCGTGCACACGCCGCCCTTGCTTCCGAATCCTTCTGGGCTGCGCCAGGTGGTTTCCGTTACTGGGCTTCATATCCCTTCGCAGACTAAACTTTTGGCTTGGGCCCAGTTTGGATGTTGGTATTTAGTCCTGGAATCTGGATTTGGTATTGGGTACCAGCAAATACCTGATGTTTGGACCGCTTTGATATTAGGAAACGGAATCAAGCGCGAATGCCAGAAAATATCCCGCCCGTCCTGCGCGAGCCCGCCCACGATTCTGAGCGCTCCAGCTCGGTATTCACCTGAATCGGCACCTTTTTCCCTCCCCCACGCGTACCTCTTCGTCTTCGTGAAAAACAGAACGCTCCCGAGGAGGGGAACGAGCGGGAGCCAACCCCCGGGACGCTGCTGCCGCCGCCCCATCACCTCCCTGCCTCCCCCACCGCATCCGCCCTTCCCTGTGGGAGCCGACCCCGGGCCGGCGCCGCCGGCGCCCTCTCTCCATCACCTTCCCACCTCCCCCACCGCATCCGTCCCTTCCCGTGACCTCCCCTACCACTCCACCCCACCCGCCCACAGCCGCCACCATCAGGTCCCTCACCGACGCGGGCGACCACGCCGTCGGTCCGCTCCGCTCCATTCCCTCCCAGCCGTCCGCTCCCTCCCGTCCGCTCCTTGAAAACCCATGATGCATCCCTAAGCCCCCTCTCTCATCTATGGCACTCCATTGCAGTACACAAAGAAACCCTAATGATGTCTTACATTAATTTTTCAGATTGCTCTCCAAGCGTTGGGGCCTCTTCAGGTCAATTCATGAATTGAAGGTATGCGATTCTAAGTTTCTGTGTTGTTGTTGTATGCTGTGATGTTTATGAATGATTTTTTTTTTGCAAGCCATATGTTGTTGTGCTGTTGTGTTTAGAATTTATTTCTTACAAGTGATGCGTGTGCATTGTAGCTATACAATGTCAGATCTTGAATTGGTTTCTTGTATAACTGAAGAAAATAAAAGAAGAAAGAGGAGGCGGAGTGTTGACAGAACTTTACTTTGAGTCAGTTGTTCTTGGGGTAGCATATCTTAGTTCACAGAGGGGCCCAAGGATTTTAGGGTGCTTTAGTGATGATGAGCGCAAGCACAATATTAGGAAAGATTTGCTCAAAGAAATGTACGATGGATCTGAAGTTACATGCTATGATAAGTTGCGTTTGACTAAAAGGAACTTCCATGATCTATGCACCATGTTGCGTGAGAGGTGTGGTCTCCATGACAGTGTATATGTGAGTATGGAAGAAAAGGTTGCTATGTTCTTGCTAATAGTTGGGCATGGTCTAAAAATGAGGTTGTTGCGTGGTGATTACAAGTGTTCTTTAGAGACCATCAGTAGACACTTTTTTGATGTGCTGACAGCCATTCTATCTCTAAGTAAGGAGTTCATTAAACTTCCTGAACCTTCTGTTCAACCACCTGATGATTATAAGTGGAAGTGGTTTAGCAATGCACTTGGAGCACTTGATGGGTGTCATGTTGATGTGTCTGTTCCTGTGGTTGATCAAGGGAGGTACAGGAACAGAAAGCAACAAATCACTACTAACATGTTAGGTGTGGTTGATTGGAATATGAAGTTCTTGTATGTGCTACCTGGCTGGGAAGGTTCAGCCTCTGACTCAAGAGTTCTACGTGATGCAATGTGTCGCCAAGATGGATTTGTTGTACCTAAGGGTACGACTCTTTGTCTTGGCATTTTTTCTTTCATTTGGTTGGTAGCTAACTCAGTTGCTTCACAATAGGGAAGTATTATTTAGTTGATGCTGGTTATACCAATGGACCTGGATTTCTTGCTCCATTCAGATCCACTCGGTACCATTTGAAAGAGTGGGTTTCAAGTCAACAACAGCCGAAAACTCCCAAAGAGTTGTATAACTTGCGTCATTCTCGTGCTAGAAATGTTGTAGAGAGAACTTTTGGTTTATGGAAGAAAAAATGGGCTATCCTACGCACACAAAGTTTCTTTGACATAAAAGATCAGGTAACAATTGTAAGTTTCAACAGTGCATAGATAGTGCATAGATAGTTTCTTTGACATAACAAAAATTTGAATGGCAATTTCTGACTACTAAATAACATTATTGCAGATTCGAATTATTAATGCTTCCTGTGTGTTACACAACTTTGCAAGGGATAGACAACATGTGATGGATGATTTATTATTGGAAGCAGTGGACGCTAAAGTAGCAGCTATGCTAAATGAGCCTGTAGATGATGCTAACTTAATTAGAAATGTTCAAGTCACTAATGAATGGATCACCTTTTGGGAGCAACTAGCTAATGACATGTTTGCTGAGTACCTTGTGCGGCATGGTGATGCCGAGATGGAGTAGGCCGTGTGGGTCATCTTTTGTGTGAAAGAATAGCTGTCTTTTGTGGTGAACAGCTAGTTGGTGGTGCCTTTTGTACATGCATCACCTGTGGTACTACATGATATTTCCTTACTCTAACTTCTGTGGTATTTTGTGGATAGAACCATTGCTGCAACAAAAGGAAAAAGGATTTACCTCACTTGGACAAATGAGATGGATAATGCATTGTTGGCTGTCCTTGTTGAGCATCACAACAATGGTGATCATGCCCAAAATGTATGGAAGCCACATGTCTACAATGCTGCTATAAAGAATGTACGTGTGAGGTGCAATGTGGAGATCACAAAGGACAATATAATAGCAAGGTGCGAGACTTTTGACAAGCATTATGAGATCATTAGCAAGATACTTTCTCAGAGTGGATTTGGTTGGGATTGGGAGAATAATAAGCTGTCAATTGATAGTGAAGATGTGTGGAATAGATATGTGGAGGTAAGGATACTTTCTCATCTATTTTTATTTTCTGGTTTGCTGTAATTCTAGTATCTGTTAAAGATGTAGGTCTTTAGATACTTTCTGGTTTGTCATTTTCATAGAACTTGAATTTGGTCTATAAGCATCATGCTGTCCTTACACAAATTTATGAAAAATGCCATGTTTTTTTGTTTTCTATCACACTTCTGTCTCACTTTTGTAGTAACATGTGCATGTTGTGCAGAGTAACAAGGCATCAGCTTGTTACAAGAACAAAGTAGTGAAGAATTGGGATGCACTTAGCACTGTTTACTCATCTGATCATGCCAATGGGGAAGGAGCCAAGACTGGTCCTAAAAGTGCTCAAGATTCACTTGAACAAGCTGATGATGTATCCCCGGAGTTGCCCCAAAAGAGGCAGCGAATTGGGTATGCAATTCTCTGCATGCTTGGAGATATGAAGACCTCATTCAAAGATGCTTTGAAGTCAACTGAGCCATTATCGCTGCCCCATGTCACCCCTCCTGCTGAAATCTTTGCTGCACTTCAAATGATACAAGATTTTGCTAGGTGTGACATGCTGAAATCTTATGGGAAGCTAATCCTTAATGAGTGTTTATCCAAGCGCTTATGGAGCTTCCTATGACCATGAGGAAGGAATGGCTCTTGATGTTGAACGAGAAGGATGGCAATTGAGGGACTTCATGTGAACTTGTTGCCATGTAATGCTTAAGAACATGTTATCCTAATTAGTAGCTTTTGTTATGATAGGCAAAAACATATTTTGTATGATTGCCGACCTATTTAGTATGTTGTAATCTTCTATGGGTACTTGGAAGCTACTGATCTCATATTATTTGCTATATAATGGCTGCTATGTTCATGTGCTTTCATTTTTTTTTTTCACTTTTTCATACATCTCTCACTTTTTCATACATCTCCAGCTATTTTGATCATTTTTAATAAAGTTTTCCTATTTTTATATGGTGAAAGTGATATATAATACTTCTAATATATCCAGAATTTGTGGAGACTACATTCTCATACATGTACAATGTTGTGTACTGTCTAGACTCTTCAAAATATAGAATTCAACAGTTTGTACATCCAAACAAGAATTGAAATTGGCTGCTACCCTTTAATTCTAACTACCAATTACATACACATCCAAGCAACAACATTGGCATTGCACGCCATTTCCATTTCCACTCAGATTTGGTATTCCTACCCAATGCAATTCCTTCACCTCAATACCAACATCCATGCAATTCCTTCGCCTCAATACCAACATCCAAACGAAGCCTTGGTAAAGCACAGAGTGCTGGGCAAGCCCGTAAAGCACCTTTGCAGCCCAATGAAAATCTGGTCGCCCCATCCCAATTTTGGCAAACTCGCTGGTATACTGGATGGGCCTGGGTGAATATTTCAGTCCTAAAAAAGGATTTAGGCTTTTCATAAGCCCAGCACGACGCGTCCTCCCAGCCCAGAAATGCTCAGACCATGCATGGGCTAATCAATGACATTCAAAGGGTAAAGTTTTCTGTTCCTTTTTGTCAAAAAAATGCAAACAAACAAGATGCATATCCTGCCTTTTGTCAAACTGCAAAAAAGAACTGCAAAAATACAAACAAAAAGAAAAGCCTATGTGTAGAATGATTGCAGCAGGCCAGCATACAGCCCATACACTGAACTAGAAGAAATGGCAGCCCAGCCATTACGATTCTGGAAGTTCAGGCAAGACTGGGTCCACTGGAACGCGAGATGACAGCAAATTTCTGGCCTTTTAGGGGCCTTCTAATTTTCTGAATCTTGCTACGGTACATCTCTTTTCAGCTTGCCATGGAGACTCACTTCATGAACAGGTTGCCCTACCTGTGTATGCTGTCATTCGGCCCCAGATCGTCGATTGGCGGCCGCTGTTTGTTGTGACCGGTGGCGGACTGGTAAGCCATCGCCAGTGCCAAAGCCTGTGAGGAAATGTGAGTCAAAGCATCACGGAGTCACCGTTGCTGTACCGACAAGTTTCTTGGTGTGGACATCTGATATGTTACCAGAGGAAGAAACTTACAATGTGGTCATGGTCAGGGGGAGCATATATGCCTGTCGTCACGGTGGTTCTTCTCCTTGTGCCACCTTTCGGTGGGTCCTCAATGGTCTTCAAGCCCGTTGGCACCACGACTACCGGCATACCAACAAGGTTTCCGAGACAGACGCGCTCCCAGTCGGTCACGTTGCCGATGAACGCGTCAACAGTGAAGCTATCTCTGACTTCGTGGATCAGCTTGCCCCGTGCTCGCTGCGCCTGTTCATAGGACGTCCAGGATAAAAATAATAAATCTCAGATCCCATGAATAAGCACTGGCAAATGTAGAGCTAAATTTGATTCATAAAGCACCTGTATATAGTCAACTGCTGGGATCAACCGTGCACGACGAAGCTCTACTGGCCATTGGTCTTGCGCCTCATAGTCATCGTCATGTCCTTCACGCTGCCAGTTGTCAAAATGCGCAAGCATATCGACATCCATCGTTATGTTCAGGATGGACTGAACTGATTCTACAGTGTAGTTTAACTTGAAAGGGACCAGCTTGACACCTTTAGAGGAAAGAACATCAACAACCTGGGTATGTTCACAACAACAAGAACAGTATCATGTTAGAGAAGCAGATCATGAATGACCAACCTATAAACCACAGATCAATGAACAGACAAAAACTCTGTACTACCTCCATTTCAGCGTCATCAAGATAGCCAACGGTGAGTTTTGTGATGTCGACATGAAATGGATCACCCAAAGCAACCTCACGAGATGAAGGATCACCGGCATCCTTTCCACGAATTGCGTCTAGCACAATAGCACAATCTACTGCGCTCCTGCAGAAAGGACCAAGCTTATCCTGCAATTGTAGACTCAGATCTTCATCACTACAAAGAGTGGCACGAAGCACATGAAGTCAACATTGAGTTTTGCATGTAAATACCAAACTCTCAGATATGCTCATGACGTCAGTCCGTGCAACTGTTCCAAATGTTGGGCGCAATGCTGTTACTCCACATCTAGCAGCAGGGTATGTTATGGATCCTGCAGTTTCTGAACCAATTGCAAATGGAACCATTCCTAGCGCAGGGCAAAAATTTAGTGTTCAGAAAATATTTTATAAGCTCCTAGTTCACATACACACTTCATATAAACTAACCTGCAGAGGTGCTAGCCGCTGGACCTGCTGATGAACCAGTAGAAAATTCCTCAATGTTCCAGGGATTTCGTGTCCTCCCGCCAAACCATATATCATCATAGGCGAGCGAGCCTGTAACAAGCTTGGCTACAAGGACGGCTCCAGCTGACTTAAGTCTGAAGGACAATGGCAGACATGAAAGGTAATTTGCACTGATCTCACATGATAGCTTGAAACATGATGCATAACCTGAAAAACGAACAAACCTTTTGTACACAAATGCTTCCGTATCGAGAACTTGGTTCTTAAAAGTCCTTGAGCCCCAAGTGGTCTTGTAGTGTGGTACTGCAATTATATCTTTCAGGCCATATGGAATACCATGCAAAGGACCTGGTATCAAGATTTGTCAGTTTTGACTTTCAAGCATAACATTGGGCATGAAGTAATAACTTGTAGTTTGAATACCGAAATAATCATAATTAGACCTACGGAGAAAAACATGCATAGTTAGCCATTTGGAGGAAAAAAGGCACTTGTTAACATTTTTCTCCACAGATTCTCAGGCAGTCAGGCTAATAGTCACATGAGAATAAAGTAAATGTGAAATTATGGACTCTGCAATAACATGTACTGAGATATTTCCAATGAAAGCAAAGTGAAAAAGATAGACCAAAGATACACTTAAAAGTGAAGATAATATTTTGAAATCACAGGCTGATTAGTTATATACCAAGATATTTTCCTTGTGCCAGCAAGTCATCTGCCTCTTTTGCTTGTTTGTATGCTAAATCTTCAGTATAAGTAACAACAGATTCAAGAACAGGATTGTACCTAATAGACATATAAATTGTTACATTATTAAAATAAGATAATCGTGAGCCACATGTCGTATTCACACAAGTCCTACGAAGAATGCATGGAAACTAGGAACGCAGATGGACCTCTTTAATCTCCTCAGAAATATATTCGTAAGTTCACGCGATGTTATTTGCTTTGTCCTAACAAGCTCCCCGAGCTCAATTACCTGACATAAATATTCTTTATTTTATTCAAGAAGGAATGAATTTGTATAACCAATGTGCGACAAGATGGTTCAGAAAACTGACCGACATAAAGGCAATATCTTCATCATTACTTGGACGATGTACTGCAGGCGCACCAGGGTAGTTAAAAGTTCTAGTCTCACTTATAATGCTGTCGCCACTCCATGATGATTTGAAGAGTAGAACAGAAGGGTTATGTAACCCACCATTCTCCAAGGCGACCAATTTCCGATTTTCTCTGAATGCAGGTACATTAAATTCTTTTGCACCATCTTCCATCTCACGTAGCTACAAGAAGCAGAGCAATGTAGATTAAACAACAATGTCAACATATCAACTTTGTGTAAAGGCTATAAAAGAGATCAATTCGAATTTACTTTTGAATCGCTGAAGAAATTTGCATCGAAGTACTTCATAGAATCCTTTAAAGCAATCACATCGCTAACTGGTTCTTTCTTCAGAACTTCTGTTGCAGAAACAACTCCCTTTGTGTCCTGAAGATGAACAGATAAGATGATCCAACAGTTCAGAATAGGGTACACTAACAGTAGTGGATTTAGGTACCTAACAGTAGAAAAAAAGTCGTGCCTTCCAAATCTTGTGGTATCTGGAAACAAGAGTATATGAATGACACCTCGCATTGTTTGGTAAGGGCAGCCATGTACATTTTGATGGCCATGCCTGTGTTCCACAATGAATGAACAATAAACTTAGTTAGCTATGTGCCCCTTGAACCCTGTAGTTAGAATTAGAAACTGCACAGGGCCACTTGTCATCATCAGATTTGGCGCATGACTTCTGGAACACTGATTATTAAAAAAATGTGGTCGTTTGACCGAAGTGGTAGCAACACTTTGGTTAGTACTATCAAACGGGTAATCACTTGCATGGAACTACGAAATACATAGCATGATTATTTTCCACCAACGGAAACTGCCCCATTGGCTCAAAAAACTTCATCAGGACAATTTTCAGGCAATGGATATACTAACACATTTGGTTCCAATTTGTATCATAATGCTACCCGGCCCGCCCCTGCATACCTCCAGTCAGCTACTACTTATGAAACAGATGCGCTGCTGATAAGAAAATTTAGCACACCAATAAACTAAGCTATCAGGCCCAACAAATTAAGTTTGTAATAGCCATTGTTGTGGTCCATGGCACAGGTAACTTTGACCGCCGAGTTTGTCAGTTTCTGCGAATTCGAAAGCTACGCAGACACGAGGTGCCAAAATGCTTATAGCTGGCACACCTCCATGGTGGCCTCCGCCGAGTAAGCCGCCATAAACGGCGCAGTATCATTACTAACTAATTGGAACCAATCATTGGTGCCAAAATTGTTGCAGGAACAAGGTCTTGGCTGAACACTTTGCTAGTGGAAGCATCGTTGTTGATTGAGCAGAGTATGGTCCGATCCATCTCGACCAACACAGTAGAAACTGGAAAGGTTTCAGAGATCTGAGAGCCCCGAAAGGCTGGCGGCCACGGGAAAGAAAGATCACGGCTTTCCTCGTTAGTTGGGGACGCCAGAAAAAGAAAGATTTTCTTTTTTCGCGAGGGCAATCAGAAAAAGATCGATCACACGATGGAGCAGAGCCTGAGGTCCAGGACTGACGACGTACCATGGCGGGCCAGGCGACGGCGGTCCTGGTCCTTGTCCTGATGATGCCGCCTTCTCCGCCCGAATCCCCTTCTGCTGGTGGTGCTGGAGGTGCCGCGGCGGCGGCGAGGGCTGGTGTCAGGATGGCGAAGTAGAGGAGTGGGGCGGCAACGAGGTAGATGAGGAGGCGGCGGCGGCGGTGGTGGGAGGGGGAGTGGGGACGTGGCGGCGGCCGGGGAGAACGTGGCGGCCGCATGCCCGACACCTGTCGCCCTCACGCGAGCGGGGTGGGGGCGGAGGAGAGAGAGAAGGGGGGAGGCCGGGAGGGCCGGAGGGGGCAGGCGGTGGCCGGTCGGGACTCGGGATGGGGCTCGCTGCTCGCAGTTGCAGCTTGCTGGTGCTGGCTTGCTGCCTGACTCTTGGCTGCTGCGGAGGACTTTAGGTTGGCTGGTCTGGCCCACCTCAATGCGTGCGGAGCGCAGAGGAAGTAGAGGGCAGACGGTGACGTACTGACCTGGCCGCTTGCTTTTATCCGGGCTGCCATTTTCTGCTGCAAGCACTGCCGTTATTTTTTACTTTACCGCCGGCGGCTTGACGTTGACGCCTTATTTTCTGATGGTGCGTTGTGGACTTGAGGTGCATACTGGTGTGAACAAAATTCGTTTGGCTGTGCGTTCTCCGTGGAGTCAGAGTGTTAGGGGGTGTTTGGATACGAGGTGTTAAATTTTAACAGTGTCACATCGGATGTTCGGATGCTAATTAGGAGAACTAAACATGAGCTAATTATAAAACTAATTGCAGAACCCTGTGTTAATTCGCGAGATAAATCTATTAAGCCTAATTAATCCATCATTAGCAAATGGTTACTGTAGCACCACATTGTCAAATCATGGACTAATTAGACTTAATAGATTCGTCTCGCGAATTATACTCCATCTGTGCAATTAGTTTTATAATTAGCCTATATTTAATACTCCTAATTAGCATCCAAACATCCGATGTGACGGGTGTTAAACTTTAATAGGTGGTTGCCAAACAGGCCCTTAGAATACATAAATTAGTTTCGGTTTCCTAATATAAGAGGGTGTTTGGTTCCCTTTGCTTATTTTTAGCACGTGTCACATCGAATGTTTAGATACTAATTAGGAGTATTAAATGTAGACTATTTACAAAATCCATTATATAAGTCACATATGTTGCAGAAGGTG